>NC_057397.1:16850211-16936589 GCF_019320065.1 Cervus canadensis | reverse complement strand
GGATGAAGGGAGAGGGTACAAGCTGTGCATAACTCAGAATTCAGTCAGAGGGATGAGGTGAGGACTGGGGTAGCACTAGGAGGTTCCCAGGTGGTGGATGGTTCTAGAAGAGAGGATAGGATGAGGGTGGGTGCAGGAAGAAGGCTTTGACCAGAAAGGGAAGAACCTGTGTTCAGGCATCCGTGAGCACTGGGCCT
The DNA here is from genome assembly GCF_019320065.1 of Cervus canadensis. Taxonomy (NCBI): domain Eukaryota; kingdom Metazoa; phylum Chordata; class Mammalia; order Artiodactyla; family Cervidae; genus Cervus; species Cervus canadensis. The sequence continues at coordinate 16,936,392 of NC_057397.1, read as the reverse complement.
GGGCACTCCCACCCAGGCTGTCCCGGGACTGTGTCAGAAGAAGCCTGTGCCTGGAGGAAAGCCAGTGAAAGGGTCGACACCAGGGACCTACCATCCACCAACAGACTGTGAGGTGCTTATGAGCTGGTCTCCACATCGCCTGGTTTACCGACAGAGCATTCCAGTCGCCATAAGTGTGAAGAGTGCCTTTCATCTATGCTGCCTGGTGGCCTGCTGGCCAGACAGGGTAAAGCTTTGCGGGCAGCCTGAGGGCAGAGGGCTGCAAACAGCAAGATTCCCGGGGCTGCCCTGGAAGAGCAATAGTAACCACAGCCCCACTCGGGGTGGGGGGTGGAGAGAACTGCCACGCCTGAGAGCCCCTCACGTACCCTGTCCCCAGCCGCAAGCCTGAGCCCTGGCCCTCCAATGGTACAGAGGTGATGGAGAGCAAAAAGAGGAAAATTCTCCTTGAAGGGACCTGCCCTGGCCAAAGAACCCACTCCTCAGCTTCCTGAATCTGGGCAGGAGCCTCCTCGCCACCCAGCCTCCCACAGGTCAGAACTGCTGATACAGGGGGAGAAGCCGGTGAGCAACCAGTGGGGACCAATTCCCCTGAAAAAGCAGCTCTGGGGTGTCCCACCAGGGTGACCCATCACTGCTCCGAGGATGCGTCCAGAGGCTGATGCTGATCCTGGCGGGCGCTTGCCCCAGCTTGGAGAGCTCTCAAATATGTAAAAGGTTATATTATGCTGGGCACTCAGTAGCCCTTTTGAAAACATGTTTTAAATGCCTCCAGTGTCCAGTTGCTTGCGGGCTTCACCTGGAACATGACCATGGGGAGTGTTGTTTCCAAAATGCAAACCACACCGAGTGGCTTTCCTACTCAGAGCCTTTGGTGGCTCTGCTTTAAGGATGAAACTGAAGCTTAGCCTGTTTATCTCTGTCTTGTTTTTCTTTGTGTGCTGGACATCTCCCACTAATTTATACCCCCCAAAATTTATACTTCCAGGTATGCCACTCAAAGCTGATTGCCTCTGTATATAATTTCATTCATTCATTGAACAAACATCTGTTAAGCAGATACTGAATGCCTTTATGTCAGATGCTAAGATACAATGAATGAGAGTGACTTCCTGTCCTCAGACACCATGGCCTCAGAGGCTGAAGTTCCCATACCCAGCAGCACAGCACAATCTCCCGCAGGACTTCTTAAAAGCAGAGCAGTATCCTGAGATAGGAATAAATCAGCAGGCAAAAATGTTACAAAAGAAAGTGGGAGCTGAGTTCAAATTTCTCCTGTTACCTTCCCAGGACTCCATATGATGAGTGGGAAAACCTGGGTTTTGGAGCTGAAAAGATTGGTTCGAAACAAAAGCATCCTTATATTCTGACCTGCTGAAACATTCCACTTTTACATCTGTTGCCTGATGAACTTCCTAAGAGTGCCCCCTTTCACCCTCAAAAGTGCCGTGGCTTGGTTGATAAATTGTATGGTCACCTTATTCTAAAATCAGCTTTACCCATTGTATATACGTACTATATCTTCTTTATCCATTCCTCTGTTGACGGATATTTAGGTTGCTTCCATGTTCTGGCTACTGTAAAGAGTGCTGCAATGAACATTGCGGTGTGTGTGTCCTTGGAATTATGGTTTTCTCCAGGTACAGTTAAATATGGTTAAAATAGTATGTTTAATATTATGTGACTTTTAGCACAATAAAACAAAAAAAGCTCTCAACATCAAAGTATGGAGGAGCTTCCTGGTTGATGATATGCTGGGAGAGTGATGCACCCTGATTCTGTAAGGAAAGCATAGCAACTCTGTATTCAGGACCCTGCCGGACCTTGTTCTATGTGCATCTTCATTTGGCTAGTCCTGGTTTGTATCCTTTATGAAAAAAAAAAAAACTGGAATAATTCTCAAAAAACCGGCTTTACCATTCCTACCTGTGAGAACCTGGGGAGATTGTTGAAACTCTCCAGCCTCGATCTTGCCGTTTGTGTCCCAAGGTGAGTTGTCCTGTGTTAGAAGGCGTAAAAGTGAGGTCACAGCAGCAGCCAGTGCCTGGGCGAGCGGGTGCCTGATGCAGAGCAGCTGCCATTATTCTCTGCCTTGTAGGAAGGAGCCCTCATTTGCTCTGAGTTGTTTCCTGACAAATGAAATGAGACCTTAACGACGAGAACACATTCAGATGAAAAATAGAACGTTTATGTTTGTGGAGAGAATGGACTTGCGTCAGCAAGACATCCCTCGGATGGTTGCTGGCCAGGATGGCAAACTTATCTTGAGTATCTCTGTGACAATATTTAACCTTCAGCTCAACCTTCTAGAAACTAAGGCTGTACCACCCTCTTTGTTGGCCAAAATTTCTTATACAGTTGGATCACATGCCTCCAATGATCCCAGATGTAGGCTATTTTGGTGTCGGGGGCCAAGCAGAGTTGACAGAGAGACTGACACATTATCTATCTCGATGACCATCTGCTTGGCCACACTCATGATTCATCAGATGGTGAGAAGGACCTGCCACAGCCTGTCTGCACAGTGACTCACAGATGCCCACCAGGAAGCCCCCTTTTTACGTCCTCTTTCTGAGCTCTTCGATGAGCATTTGAGGCCAAAGGGAACCCGGAGGAGAGAGAGGCAGAGAGCTCTGCCTGCTGGACGGAGTGTGGTCTGATGAAGCAGCTGCAAGAGGCAGGCAGAGAGAAGGAAATTCCAACACAGCTGGACCTCCCAGGGTGGAAACGTACAAACAACCAGAAAAAAGAATGCTAATAAAGAAGAATGAGTACTCATAATATGGCAGAGATCCTTAAAGGTGAAGGATCTCAGCAAGGACAAAAATAAAGGCTGGAGCTTCCCAGAAATCTAGAAATCTCTTTGGATGAGGTCATAGGAAGGAATAGCAGATTCTTTACCTGTAAAGAATTACCTTCTGCTTGTAATGCAGAAGACCTGGGTTCGATCCCTGGGTCAGGAAGATCCCCCTGAGAAGGAAATGGCAACCCACTCCAGTATTCTTGCCTAGAGAATTCCATGGACAGGAGAGCCTGGCAGGTTATGGTCCATGGGGTCACAAAGAGCTGGACATGACTGAGCAACTAACAGACACATAGCCACATGAGCAGATTGCTTAAAAGTCTAAGTATATCCATCAAACATGAAATGGATCAACATGGAGACGGTGTCTGGAGAGTCTAGAATGAAAGGCCAAGATGGGAGTTATCCAGCCTTGTTCTAGAAAGACACGTGTTGTGGCTGGTAGCAATTCAAGTCTCTAGAATTATTCTCCATTCTCTAACATGAGTCTAAAAGCAGTGATTCATTTTCATAAAGTGTGGTGAGCACAACTAAGGCCTATACAGAGGGGAAAAAAAGCACCTTATTTTACTGGTAATGTAGAGGAGCCCGGGGGCTACAGGATATAGGGTCACAAAGAGTCAGCCACAACTGAAATGACTTAGCACGCACGAATTCACTGGGGCTTCCAGGTGGTGCTAGTGGTAAAGAACCCACCTGCCAATGCAGGAGACATAAGCAATGCGAGTTCGATCCCTGGGTCAGAAAGATCCCCTAGAGGAGGGCATGGCAACCCACTCTAGTATTTTTGCCTGGAGAATCTCATGCACAAAGGAACCACAACTGTAACCACTTAGCACGCAGACAATGTGTTCGTTTATACCACCTGTATACTGAAGGCATCATATTATGTGCTATTTTTCTTTGAACAAGATTAAGTCAAAGTATATAAACTTCTCTCTTCAGACACACCAAGCCTCAGTGCCCATGCAATTGACTCTGCCTTCAGTCTCCTCCAGCCAACCTCCATCCACCCAGATCTTTGCCTGGCAGCTCTCATTCCAACACCTCCTTCACAGAGCGAGGCTTTCCCTGACCACCGTGTCACATCACGGGTATCCCGGTGGTTCTCACTCCAATCCGCTGTCTGTTTCTTGTAAAACACGTCCAGCGTCTCATCTCCATACCTTGGTTTGTTTGTTTATTATATATCTCTAGCCTCCAAAATGTAAACTTCACGAGAGCAATTCCTCTGACTTACTCTCGCCTCAATCCTCAGCATCTTGCCCATTGCTTGGCTCACAATAAGGTTTTTGGGTTTATTTTTTTAAATTCTTTATTGAAGTATAGTTGCTTTATAGTGTTGTGTTCCCATTTCTGCTGTGCAGCAAAGTGAATCAGCTATTCATATACACATATCCTCTCTTAGACCCATAGAAATGAACTGTGGCCTTAAGAGTAGCATTCTTGCATGAGAGAAACAAATATGAGTTGTGGCTAGGGCATGAATTATGTGTCAGCCTGGGTATGGCCGTGGGAGGATGTGAAATGTTTGCTGATAATTACACCCCTCTCCCCTCTGACTGAGCCGCAGACCTGGGAGTTATGTAGGAACAGCCTCTTTGCCTTTTGGTGTAAATATGGATGGGAGAACATGGCTTCCTCTTCTGATGGGCTCCCTCACCCAGTTGCAGCTACAGAACTTCAGGGCTTCCTCTCTTCTCCCCTCCCTCTCTGCCTTACCCCTCTCATCCTTCCCTCACCCGACTCAGGGTGCAGCCTGCTCCCATGGGCTGACCTTATGTCAAAGGCAGGAACCAAGAGAACACATGTGACTCCCGAGAGAGAGAGAAACAATGAATAGCAGGTTAATGAGAGTCAGGGTCCTGATCTCAGCCTTCAGTTGCTCAGTCACGTCTGACTCTTTGTGACCCCATGAACTGCAGCGCACCAGGCCTCCCTGTCCTTCACTGTCTCCCAGAGTTTGCCTAGACTCATGTCCATTGAATCGGTGATCCCATCCAACTATCTCATCTTCTTCCACCCTCTTCTCCTCCTGCCCTCAATCTTTCCCAGCATCAGGGTCTTTTCCAATGAATCAGCTCTACGCATCAGGTGGCCAAACTATTGGAGCTTCAGCTTCAGCATCAGTTCTTCCAGTGAATATGCAGGGTTGATTTCCTTTAGGATTGACTGGTTTGATCTCCTTGCAGTCCAAAGGACTCTCAAGAGTCTTCTCCATCAAAACAGTTTGCAAGCATCAGTTCTTCAGTGCTCAGCCTTCTTTATGGTCCAACTCTCACATCCGTACATGACTACTGGAAAAACCACAGCTTTGACTATATGGACTTTTGTTGGCAAAGTGACATCTTTGCTTTTTAATATGCTTTCTAGGTTGGTCATAGCTTTTCTTCCAAGGAGCAAGTGTCTTTTAATTTCACAGCTGCAGTCACCATCCACAGTGATTTTGGAGCCCAAGGGAAAAAAAAAATCTATCACTGTTTCTACTCTTTCCTCTTCTATTTGCCATGAAGTGATGGGACTGGATGCCGTGATCTCAGTCTTTTGAATGTTGAGTTTTAAGCCAGCTTTTTCACTCTCCTCTTTTACCTTCATCAAGAAGCTCTTTGGTTTCTTTGCTTTCACTATTAAAGTGGTATCATTTTCATTTCTGAGGTTGTTGATATTTCTCGCGGAAGTCTTAATTCCAGCTTGTGCTTCATCCAGCCTGGCATTTGTCATGATATACTCTGCATATAAGTTAAATAATCAGGGTGACAATATATTGCCTTGTGGTACTCCTTTCCTAATTTTGAACCAGTCAGTCGTTCCATGTAAGATTCTAATTGTTGCTTCATGACCTGCATACAGGTTTCTCAGGAGATAGGTAAGGTGCTGGTATTCCCATCTCTTTAAGAATTTTCCACACTTTGTTGTAATCCACACAAAGGTTTTAGTGTAGTTAATGAAGCAGAAGTAGATATTTTTCTGGAATTCCTTGCTCTATGATCCAATGAGTGCTGGCAATTTGATCTCTGGTTTCTCTGCCTTTTCTAAACTGAGCTTGTACATCTGGAATTTCTCAGTTCACATCCTGCTAAAGCCCAGCTTGAAGGGTTTTGAGCATAGCCTTACTAGTATGTGAAATGAGCTCTTCCCCAGTAACATATTGGACACTGTCTGACCTGGGGGGCTCATTGTCTAGTGTCATATATTTTCGCCTTGTCATACTCTTCACGGGTGGGATTCTCACAGAAAAAATATTGGAGTGGTTTGCCATTCCCTCCTCTGGTGGACTACATTTTGTCAGAACTCTTCACTATGACGGGTCCATCTTGGGTGGTCCTGTATGGCATGGCTCATAGCTTCATTGAGTTACTCAAGACCCTTCACCAAGACAAGGCTGTGTTCTAAGAAGGGGGATACCAGGCTTACCAGCAAAAAAGTCATTATTTCATGGAAAGAAGCAAGCCAGGATAGAAGCTTCCTCTCCTAGTGTTCTGAAATTGTAGAAGTTTCTATGTGGAAGTGGACTAACACAAGGATGGTTGGAAAAGAGAACAGTTCCCTGTTCAGTTAATGTCATGGTCATGCATGTGTCTGGGTGAAAAGGGAAGTTAAGAATCACCATGAGCAACCAGGAGCCTCTGGAGGTCATAGGTTATGTCTTTAACCATTACTTGGATACCACTGGCCCTAGCATTTATCTCTGCACCTGGAAAACTGTAGTGGTCAGTAAGTGTGTGCTTAACAACGTGTGCTGAAGGAATGAGAGATTAAATGGATGATTAAATGCATTGCAGGTTGAGTAAAATATATTATACATCAGCCTTTTATCTGGTTAATTTTAATCTCATTTTAATTGCTTATCACCTTAAGATATACATCTCAAAATTGAATTTACAAATATTTAAGGCAGAGAACCAGAATTTAGATGGCAGTGACCCCACTAATTTCTGCCCACATTGTGAACCCTCTTGGGAAAAGTTTTAGCTCCAAACCCGCTGAATTACTTAGAGTGAGTGATACACATCATCTGTGGTCAAGCAACAGGCTACTTCTGTCTGCCTCCCATCTCTTGAGCAGGGGTTCCTCATTTGGGTCCATGGATTTGACAAGGATCAGGGGACATAGTTCTGTGGAGATCTGTGAGTTTGGATGAGAAAAAAATACAGCTTTATTTTCACTCACATCTAACTGAAATTTAGTACTTTCATTATTTGTGAATATAGGCAAAAAATCCCAGTGTATAAACAATATCTGTGATTTTTGTCATCCACAAAAATTACAGATAATCTCCTATCATATGTCACATTGTTGTTGGTACAGGTAGACCTCATTTCATTGCACTTCACTTTATGGCACTTCACAGATACTGCAAATTTTCTTTTTGCAGATTAAAGTTTTGTGACAACTCTGAGTTGTCAGATGATGGTTAGCTTTTTTTTTTTTTTAAGCAATATTTTTAAATTATGGTCTACACTTTTTTTAAAGACATAATACTATTGTGCACTTAATAGACTACAATAAGTATGGTATAAACATAGCTTTTATATGCACTGGGAAGCCAAAAATTTATGTGACTCACTTTATTGTGATATTTGTTTTATTGCAGGTGTCTGGAACCAAACCTGCAGTATCTCTGAGGTGTGCCTATACTCAAGTCTACTTCAAAGTCACCTGAGCTACTGAATCTCTTAGATCTTATTTAATGCCTCCATAAATAAGTGCATATTGTGCTTGTGTAGCTGGGCTTCCCTGGTGGCATGAGTGGTAAAGAACCCACTTGCCAATTCAGAAGACATAAGAGATGCGGATTCGGGTCCTGGGTCAGAAAGATTCCCCAGAGGAGTGCATGGCAGCCCACTCCAATATTCTTTCCTGAAGAATCCCACGGACAGAGGAGCCTGGTGGGCTATGGTCCATAGGGTTGCAAAGAGTCACACATGACTGAAGCAACTTAGGAGGCACGCAGGTACTTTTGTAGCCAGGCTATAGGATGGTCCTTTAGGATCCTCCCCAACCCCACTCATCGGCTATTCATGCCCTGGATAGTCCTCTCCTGTGATTGTGAGCTGAACCTAATGACTTGCTTCTAAAGAACAGAGTATGGTAAGAGTGAGATGGTGATTTCCATCTTAGTCCCTATCCCTCTCACTTGCTCACTCTCATGAAGCAGCCACCATGTTGTGATCTGCTCTATGGGAAAGAACTAAGCACCATCTCGGGTCAACAGTCATTGGGGAACCAAAGCTTTCAGTTTGACCTCCCATGAGAAACCAAATCCTGCCAACACCGAGTGAGATTTGGAAGCAGATCCACCCCCAGTCGATCTGAAGATGACTGCCATCCCGCTCAGCTCCTGGCTTGCAGCCTTGTGAGAGATCCTGAACCAGAAGACTCAGATAACCACACCCAGACTCTGGACCCACAGAAACCATGAGAAAAGTGATGTCTGTTGTTTTAATATGTATTTGATTCTCAGTAAAAGATAACAAATACAGTTATCTACCATCTGTCTATGTATCTATCATCTATTATCTATCAACTATCCATTGATTGATAACTATCTCTCAGCATGGTTCATTTCCTTTAAAGAGGAGTCATAGACTTCACCAATCTGCCAAGTGGCTCATGCCACCCAGATGTTAAGATCCCCTGCCCCAGACTCTGTTTTGGAGAAGATATGGGTTCTGGAAGGGGCATTAGGTCATAGCGTACATCTGAAGCCACATCCTTCTGACTTTGGGGGTAGTGAACAGCAGGGTAAGGAGGACCAGGGGGTGGGGTTTGGTTCAGCTGATTAGGTATCACAGGTTGGAGCAGAAGATTCTCATCAAGATAGCAAAAGATGCCAAAGTGAAACAAGGGAGCAGAGAACCCACGTGGCAAGTTTGAGCCCAAAGTCAGAAGGGTGACAGAGCAAAGGGCAGATGGAGAAGCCAAGGATGGGGCTGGGTGAGTCAGACCTGGGGAGAAAAGAGCTGACCTGACTGTGCAGTGTAGGAGTTCCCAGGGAATTCTGCATCCTCCAAGTGCTTTTTAAAGGGTAAGGCCAACAAAGAAAATATATCCCATCTCACTGAGAGTAGAAATCCTATCTGTGTGATTGGCCTTGTACCCTGTTTTCCTGCATTGTTACCGAAGCCTGCCTTCTTGTCTAGATGGTAAACTCCTTGAGGGCCAGACCTAAAGATCAATGTGCCCCAGAGATCAATCATAGTATAAATTTTCATGAATCAAGTACCTGCCAAGGGACCACTCTGGTCCTTGGGAATGAGAGATGAATTTGGTTCAGTCTCGGTCTCAAGCCATTCATAGTCTAAAGAAGAGCCAGATAAACACTGAAATTGATCTTAGAAAACCCCAACTCAAATATGAACTGTACTTCTAGTCAGGTCTGGTGGCTCTCCAAGCCTTGATTTTACATGGAATAAAGGAAGGGAGTAACTCATTTCCCTGGTTTGTGGAACATTAAATGAGATGATATATTTAAATTGCCCCACACATGGCCTGATATGTCACAGGAACTTCTACCTTGCTTCCTGTCCTCCTACTGCTTCCAGTCTTCTGGTCTCAAGGCCCCCAGGGTTTATGTAAGGTCTGATTCCTGTATGGGAGCTGTGGCAGACTTCTGAAGGTGGGCCCCTCTCCCAGCAGGCTTGCTTTCTCACCAACAGATGATATGAAGCTACACGACATGTTCTCTGAGCTCTCGGAGGCAGGGGCCATGTGCAACTCACTTTTGTAACTCCAGCAAGTAGGAGAGGGCTGCCTCCAGTGAGGGCCTGCTCAGCACGCGTTTGATGAATGATTAAAATGAGAAAAGAGAAATCCTCAAAAACCCTCCAAAACTGAATGCAGCAATGCTCTGCAAGAAAGGTTACCATGAACTGGAGGGGTAAGGGGTTTGGCCTGGCTCTTAAAAATGCAGAAGACTTAGATGAGTAGAAGAAAACTGGTGGTGGTAAAAGGAGAAAGATATGGAAGATGGAACACCAGCCTTAGAACAGGGGCATCTCTGGGCAGGAGGGAGAGGCGTGTGATGGGGGGAGGGCCACAAAGGGAGCTTTAGTGGCCTCATTTAAAAAAAAAGAAAAAAAATAACAGAATTCACTGGTAGTCCAGTGGTTAGGACTACAGCTTCCACTGTGGGGAGGGGGGGGGGGGGGGGCGGTGGCGGTGCATGGGTTCAATCCCTGGTGTGAGAACTAAGATCCCACATGCTGTGTGACATGGCAAAAATAAATAAAATTTAAAAAGCAAACCAAAATATCAGAGGCAATTGTGGCAAAATGCCAACATGTGTTAAACTGGACTGCTAGGTGCAAAGGTGATGATTATTCTATTCCCTATGCTTCCTGTTATGTAAGAAATATTTCATGGTAAGAGAGGAAGAAGAAGCAAACACAGAAAGACAGGGAGATTGTGGCAAGTACCCAACAGGGAAGCCCTGTGGTGGAAACCTTCTTCCACAGACTACAGACATAGTGTCCCCACTGAGGGGGCAGGGAACAAGTTGGAGCTGTCCTTGGTCCTGAACCAAAGCCACCCCCTTGCTGACTGCTATTTTTGTTTATCCTAGAACACTGGGGGTTTCTGCCCAACTCCCCCAGTGCTCACAGGTTTCCTGGGTATTCTCCAACATAATGTGTTTAAGTCTGATTTTGCCCAGCTGCTGCAAAAACAGAAGTCTAAGAAAAGAATCTGGGTATTTTCAGCCTAATAGTGTCTACTACTTATCAAGTTCTCACATGCACCAGCTTCTGTGATAGTGCTTATATACATTGTCTTATACTATTTTAATGATCCCCATTTTATAGATGAAGAAACACACACAGAATGGTCAAGGTCAGATGGCCCATGAACAGCAGAGTGGAGATTAAGCAGGCCACATAAGTATACTTCCCAGGAATTAGCTAATCACTCCTGTAGTGTATGTAAATGAGGCCTTAGCTCAGAGGAAAGTATCTCATGGAGTCACTGTCTTGATACTTCCTAGATTTTTTCCATATACAAAAGCAGAATCATGGATTCCATAAAAAGTCAATGGAGGTAAAGGAATCCTGCTGCTGCTGCTGCTGCTAAGTCGCTGCAGTCCTATCCGACTCTGTGTGACCCCAGAGATGGCAGCCCAACAGGCTTCCCCATCCCTGGGATTCTCCAGGCAAGAACTATAAACTATCAAATCCTCTACAAACATTGGCAGCTCATTCTCTTTGTCTCTGATAGTAAAGATAATATGCCTTCTGCAGCTGTTAACAACATAAACCACATTCTGTTGCTCAAGGAAGTAAGCCATGGCCAAAGAAAGAAAAAAAGAAAAAAAGAAGAAGAAGAAGAAGAAGGAGACAGAGAAAGCCCCTGAATGGAGAGGGACAGATCTGGATATATGGGCCCATTTTCAACATGTATTAGCAGTGCAATCATGAGAAAATTATTTGATAACCTCCCAGTCTCCTTGTTCTCAGCTGAGAAATAGTTATGTTAACCCATGCATGTATGCTAAGTTGTGTCCAATTCTTTATGACCCCATGGGCTGTATCCCACAAGGCTCCTCTGTCCATGGGATTTCCCAGGCAACAATACTAGAATGGGTTGCCATTTTCTCCTCCAGGGAATCTTCCCGACCCAGGAATCGAACCTGCATCTCTTCTGTCTACTGCATTGTCAGGCAAATTCTTTACCACTGAGCCACCAGGGAAGCTAGGCTATGTCAGTAAGGTTTCATATTTCCCAGAGTGACCAGGTAGCCTAGGATAACTATGATAACTCTGATGGTGATAAGAGCAACTGTTATTAATGACTGCCTGCTGTCTCATGCCAGACACTATGCTAGGCATTTTATGCACATTAGCGTCCATCTTCATAATGGCCCTAGGAAATTTCTATTATTATCTCCATTTCAAAGATGAGTAGACTGAGGTTCAATGAGCCCACTAATAACTACCAGCTAAATTACATCCAAGTCTGTTCATCAAGATGACCAGATGGGAAGTAGCTGGGAGGTGGTGGCCCCACTCTTTAATTTTTTTCTAGAATCTAGGCAAGTGTGAGTAGCTCCCACTCAGAGCTGGGGCCTAGAGAGAGAAAGCCTCTCAAGCTGATGCATAATTTATCAACATACCACATTCTAAATATGGTGGAATCCAGTCTGACTCCCCTGATGCTCAAAGAGCAGCTGCCCCTCTGTCCCTTCTCTGCCTCTCCTTTCCCCAGTATCTGGATCTAAGGAAAACATGCTCTCTAGGCTGGCGAGAGCCCACGCAAGGGAGCGAGGCTCCCGCCTCCCTGCACAGGAGCAAGGGAGGGGAAGGGAAGGAATTGTGCCAAAGGTCACACTGTTCCCGGTCAGTGTGTTCCAGCTTTGAAGTTGGAATGCTGTCAGTGCCCAGGCAAGAAAAACGCTGCAGGCAGCTCCACCTGCCAGACCTCTGACAAGACCCAGCTGGGCCTGGGCCTCCATGGCAGCTGCACGCTGCAGGGAGGGCTGTGTTCACCCAAGACCCCCTTACCAGCCCTGGCAGCATGCAGCACACAGCAGCCTCACAGAACACCCAGATACCTTGCTCCCAGAGTCTCTGCAAGTCAGCCACATGTGCCTCCATCACCAAATTCCACAGGGAGAATAAGTATTTCTATATTCCCCAGCTTTTTCTTCCTCCTCTCCCTTTATTCACAACTTGTGTTTAATTTGTTTAATCTTTGAGCCCCCCACCCCTGCCAAAAAAAACACAAAACACATTTGTTGTGCACTTACTATGTATCTGACACAGGTCAAGTAATGTTTAGGTCTAGTTATGAAGCTACTATTGTACCTGTTCATGTTAGAGTTTAGAGAGGGAAGAAGACATTAAACAACAAGTGGAGGAATTACTATAGAATGAAGAGTTGTGCCCAGCACCATGAAGGGAAGGGAGCAAAGTGCTTTGAGAGAAGAGCCATAGGGAAACCTGAAACTGGAGATCAAGGAAATACTCCTCAAGGAGGGGCCAATGAAGTTGAGGACTGGAGGATCAGGAGGAAGCAGCCTTGTGAGACCACCTGGAGTGTGCCGTGAAGTTTGTCTAAGTCACAGCATGTGCAAAGGACCTGAGGCAGCAGAAACAACAGCATGTTTGAGAAACTGTAATAGAGCGTAACAGGTACATGTGAATCCAAGACTAAGCTGAAAACTACACCTAAATGGGCTTCCCAGGTGGTTCAGTGGTAAAGAGTTCACCTGCCAATGCAGAAGACGTGGGTTAGATCCCTGTGTCGGGAAAACCTTCTGAAGGAGGAAATGGCAACCCACTCCAAAATTCTTGCCTGGAGAATCCCACCAACAGAGAAGCCTGGTGGGTTACAGTTCATAAGGTTGCAAAGAGTCAGACAGCTGAGTGACCGAGCACACACGCATATACCTAAATTCTCTATACTCAGTTTTCTCAAGTAGGATCAGGTAAGGATTCAGGAAGGAGGCACATTTGAGCTGATCAGTCTGGGCAAATTAGAAGGGGAAGAATCAGACGGAAAATATTCTGAGTGAGAGGTACTTAGCAGACATCCAGTGTCTCACAATTAAAAGGGATGGAGTAGCAACTTTAACCCACACCTATTAACTTAAAGTAAGACGCTTTTAAGAGCAACTAAGCACGACTAAGAGCGCCGAAAAATTGCTGCTTTTGAACTGTGGTGTTGGAGAAGACTCTTGAGAGTCCCTTGGACTGCAAGGAGATCCAACCAGTCCATCCTAAAGGAGATCAGTCCTGGGTGTTCATTGGAAGAACTCATGCAGAAGCTGAAACTCCAGTACTTTGGCCACCTCATGCGAAGAGTTGACTCATTGGAAAAGACCCTGATGCTGGGAGGGATTGGGGGCAGGAGGAGAAGGGGACAACAGAGGATAAGATGGTTGGATGGCATCACCGACTCGATGGGCATGGGTTTGGGTGAACTCCGGGAGTTGGTGATGGACAGGGAGACCTGGCGTGCTGCGATTCATGGGGTCGCAAAGAGTCGGACACGACTGAGCGACTGAACTGAAATGAACTAAAGCACACACACACATTAATGTAAAGGCACATATTTTCCTAAGTTTCTTGAGCCAGTCCCCACTATTCTTCAGCTTGGTCTAGAGATATGTTTGAGTACAGACCCACACTGGAGAAGCCAGGGGAGTTCAACACTGCCTGTTTCCTGTCTCCCTACCACTGGCCAAACTGGCCCATGCATGGGGGGTTCTTGGTAAAGAAATGCCACCACACACATGCTCTGCTTCCTCACGGCCCTGCCCACCCACCGAGAGCAAGCTCAGATGTGGGCACCTTGGTTATTGTCACTTCCTTGTTGTAGAGCAAGGTGGCACCCTCTCTGAGCCCTTGCTCACAAGAAACTGGGGCTGATGATGTAATGAAAATTGGTCCCATGTTGGAAATGCAGAGGGGAAAAGTGTCATGAAAGTGCTAAAATGTAACCCTTTTCTTTTTTGCAACAGTATCTCTCTCAACTTGTCATAGTGTTTCCTTCTCTGTTTTGCTTTTTGTTTGTTTGTTTGTTTATTAAGACATGAATCTTACTGAACGAAAAGTCTCCAATGACTAGTTTGGTGTCTGTCTTTGACTTCTGCTAATGTCACTTTGGCACCCCTCCCCCTGCCAGAGAATACAGTGTACCAAGGACAGAGGCTATTTTTGTTTCTAAAGAAGGAAAACAGTTGCACGTGCCAAAGTACAGACTTCTTCAAAACAAGACAAAGTCCCAGACAAGGTCATGGCCCTGGCTTTTAGGAATTGGGAGGGAGGTGTACTTTCCAGTAACCTCTTGGTGGAAGATAATAATGGCATCGCTCAACCAGCACTCCCAAGTCAAGGTCTCTAGCCCTCTGGTCTAGCGCAAGGGTCATGTGCTTCCCTATTTGAAGCTGGGAGATTATCTCGCTTCAAACAACATCAGAATATCAGCCTTCGTCCTTGCAACCCTGGCGCCTTCTTCCCTCACCCTGTAACAAGGGGCTATTATGAACACTCCAAGTGCCTGATCCAGGTCACAAGGCAATCCCTGACTGTGCACCTTTTGATAAGACTCTGGTTTCTCCCAACCCAACCCAGGCTCACCTTGGTTAGCTCATTTTTGCAGTCAACAGACACTTCTCAGGCACCATGAGCCAAGCATCATGCTAGACACTCAGAGACAGACCCGTTGAGCAAGATGCAATCTGCTTTTCTGTAAGCCAGACTTTAAAGAGAAGATTTCAATATACTATGTTAAATGCACTAAGAAGAAAGGAGAGAACCATGGAAACCTAGAAGAATAGAAGTGAGGTTTAGCCCTGTGTGGCAGTTCAGTGTAAGCTGGAGAAGGGACACAGATCTAACCAAGAAAGGAAATGACTGTTTTTCACCTGTTACAATGCTGAGTCATTCATCTTACACACATGGATGACATGACCCTTCTTCCCCCAACCTACTCATATTCTCTTTCAGCTTCTTCATCCCTCTCCCATCTTAGCCCTAGTACTTGTTTCCATAGGTACATATTTTATGTACCATAAGCTCTACAAAGGCAGCAACCGGGTCTGCCGTGTTCTCTGCTATGGTCATAGTAATTAACACGATGCCTGGCATGTAGCAGGCACATGATCAACATTTATCCCATTAAAGAAAACATCCTTTGATGACCTAGGCAAAGGTGATACAACTTAGAAAAATATGCCTAAATAATTAACAATAAAAGTTGACAAATACAAATACTAAATGAATGGCACAGATTGTCAAAGTTAGAGTGACATGTTCTAATCAGTTCAGTTAAATTCAATCCAGCAAATATTGTGTCTTTTGTATGAAAGAAACATTCTATGAACGAGGGGGATACAAAAATATATGAGAAAAAGGAAGCCCTGACACCCAACATGTTATCTTACAGGAGAGGATACAAGCACACAAAAATTCATGATCTATGTAAATTAGAGGCTATGAAGATTCAAGCAGAGGGATTCAGGATTTTAGAAGGTGATCAGGATGCATTTTAAGTAAAGCACTTCTTCCATGCATGTTCAGATGGAGTAAGAAGAAGAGATCATTCCAGGAAGAGAAAATATCAGAAATGAATAGGAAGGAAGATGGAACATGACTGGTGCTTTTTTGGAAAGTCCAGTTTAACAGCTTTCTAAAGACAGTGTTCAGGAGAAGAAGGAACTTGACCTCCAGTATTCAGTGGCCCACAGATGTCCTAGAGCCACAGACTGGAGCCACATGACCTCAGATCTCAGTCGCCACACTGAAGCATTGATCCCTTCAGTTCCCTGCAGCAGGGAAGTGGCACAATCAAAATCACGTCTTAAGAACATTCACAGGCATCTGTGCAGTGGATATATCTGCTTTTGTCTGCCCAAGACCTCTGCATCTTGAAGGAACTTCCCCCTCCTCTTGCAAACGGTCCTAAAAGAATTTCAATCAGAATTGCCCACCCCAACCCCCAGGCTCAGGAATGGATACAAGGAGCCCCATCACAAAAACCAGTCCCCCTACAATAAAGACTTGCCCAGGGAGGGTTCTGTGACTCAATGGGGACCGTTAGGATCTTTTCCTGGATTGATACGCAGACATCAGGAAAGAGATGTAAGTGGGTAGGAAAATAAAGAGGAGTTCCATTGAGGGAAGCCATGCAGAGCTGAGAAAAGTTATGGAAATGCACCTTGAGATGCTTAGAGGAGACTAAGTGAGCAAGTATGGATGGATGCAGCGGTGGCCCAGACACCCAAAAAGGGAAGATGCTGGGGAAGAGAGCGTTAGGGAGTGTGGGATGGACATGTGCACATTCAAAATGGGTAGTCAACAAGGACCTATTGTACAGCACATGAAACTCTGCTAAATATCAGGTAGCAGCCTGGATGGGAGGGGGTTTTGAGGGAGAATGGATTCATGTATATGTATGGCTGAGTCTCTTCACTGTCCACCTGAAGCCATCACAACATTGTTAATCAGCTAGACCCCAACATAAAGTAAAAAGTTCAAGAATAAAGGGGAGGGGGAGAAGGAGTCCTGCTTTTGCGGGTTCAGCTGCCAGGCTTAGAGAATGACTCCCTCCCGAGTGGGCAATGGGGAAAATCATTAAAGGTTTTTGACAAGGGAGGGTGCATAAGTGCATTCTTCAGGAAAGTGTGACAAAGTAGAAACAAGCCTAAGTGGGGGTTCAGGCAGTTGGTCCAAATCCTGGCTCTGCTCTTCTGGGAAGATCACGGGCAACCACAGCAAAAGGGTGAGAGCAGGGAGAGAAGTCAGAAACACACTGAGAGGGGCCCCATCTCCCAAGGGAGGGTTCTAGAACAGGGGCAGCAAGCTACTTTATCTTGTGAATAATTGGAACACAGACACACTGTCTGTTCACACATTGTCTTGCACATAAAAGGGACAAGACCAGTAACAGGCACAGAGGCCATATGACTGGCCATGTCTAAAACAAGTATCATCTGGTCCTTTATAGGCAATGTGTGCTACCCCTGTTCTAGAATCTCATGGGGTTAAAACTTGATGTCACAGGATTGTCACTGGGCAAAAAGAGAGAAAATGTTAATATAAAAATGACTTCTTGATACACACACAACAACTTAGGAAGGAGGGAAAGCTAATGAGATGGAGAATTTCCTCTAGGCTTAGGGGAAAAAATAATTTTCTCCTGACAGTCAATGGCAGTTCTGTTGTTGTTTAGTCACTGAGTCATGTCCAACTCTTTTGCAATCCCTTGGACTGCAGCCCGCCAGACTCCTCTGTCCATGGGATTTCCCAGGCAAGAACACCAGGGTGGGTGGCCATTCCCTTCTCCAGGAGATCTTCCTGACCCAGGGGTCAAACCCATGCCTCCTGCTTGGCAGATAGATTCTTTACCACTGAACCACCTGGGAAGCCCCAATGGTAGTTTTATTTGGAGATACAGGACAGAAGCAGAATTGGAGAAATGAAGACAAGAGAAATGGGTGAGCTGAAGGGACTGAAGGAGCCATGGAGACACATGAAGAGAAATAAAGACAGAGCTGAGAGCCAGGCAGAAGGAAGGCATGAAGGAAAACACCTGTGAAGAGAGATGGGAGGCTGTATATATACATACATAAATTATACTTAAATATATAAATACTTTAGGTAAATCAATCTAGAAATATCTCTACTCATTTTTATAGTTTCTATTTATGTAATGTATATATTTGTTACATGTGTGTATATCTGTATCTATTAACATGCTGAAATTTAACTATGGATCGATAAATGTAGATATCAGCATTGATAGATCATACATATGTGTGTCTGTGTGGCCTGTGTGTGCACGCATGTGTGTATGTATATAAATATATAAATATAAATAAATAAATATATATAATATATAAAGAGAGAGAAAGATGCTGATAGCCTCTCTGGGGTTTTGGTAAAGTATCAAAAAATTTACCTTAACACAAAGAAAACTTCAGAAAGCCATTTCTTCATTCCAAACTGTCCTGAGATAGATAATCAGGATGTATTGACCCAAGAGGTAACCATGTTGACAGAGACCGAGACAAAATCAATACAAGGTTTCGATAGCAAAGTTTGCAGAACATCGAAGTAAATAAGAGCATGTTTCCTGCAGGCTTTTATCAGGAGTATCTGCTTCAGGTTTACAAGGCTTCCTTCCCAGTCTGTCTCTTTCTGAGCATATAAAAAGTGCTTTTAGGGGATGTCTTTACTGATTGCAAATATCACAAATGGGAGTAATGAGATTTCTAAGTCCCCACCCCCGCCCCCAAAACAAAGATATTCAATGGTTTTAGAGAAAGGAAGAGGGGCCTATTAGCCTGAGGAAGAAAATTCCTGCCTGCCTCAGAAAAAGTCACAGTCCCTCTCAGAGGGCAGAACATCTCCCGAGCCCATAGTCTGATAACCGGACAGTAGCTGAAGACTTGACAGAGCTGGAGGAGAGGGCTCGGGATAAAGGGAAGGAGAGGCAGATCGTGGGGGTCCTTCGATGCCACTCACTACTTTTGCTCTGAATGATCCGTAGTATCTGACAGTGGTTGGGCTTCCCACATGGCTCAGCAGATGAAGAGTCCACCTGCAAAGCAGGAGACGCGGGTTTAAGCCCTGAGTCAGGACGATCCCCTGGAGAAGGGCATGGCAACCCACTCCAGTATTTTCTCCTGGAGAATCCCATAGACGGAGGAGCCTGGCGGGCCAGAGTCCACGGGGTTGAAAAGAGACAGACACGACTGAAGCCACTGAGCATGCGCACACACGCATGCACGCCTGACATGGACGCAGGCCAGCCAGGATTTGAATCCCAAATCTGACGCACGGGAGCTGGTCGATCATGAGCCGGAAATTCCTTGAACTCTCCTGGCCTAAGTTTCTTTTGAGGAAGTACAAATAGTTTCCTCTTGTTGGAATAGGTAGCACTTTTGCGAATGTAGCAGGAGACAGTGGTGAGGGTTATGTAAATACATAATAACAACAATAATAATAACAGCCATCGTTTACTGAATGTATCATTTGTGCCCAAAACTGC
Organism: Cervus canadensis; assembly: GCF_019320065.1. Taxonomy (NCBI): domain Eukaryota; kingdom Metazoa; phylum Chordata; class Mammalia; order Artiodactyla; family Cervidae; genus Cervus; species Cervus canadensis. The sequence continues at coordinate 16,917,101 of NC_057397.1, read as the reverse complement.
TTTAGATGCCTTTAAACATAGACTCATTTTATTCTCACAACAGCCTTAAGAAGTGCATCGTTAGCTCCCTTAGACAAACGTGCCTTTGAAAGGTTAGTGTGAAAAAGCCAAAATTGAATCCAGAAAGCCCAGTTTCAAGGTCTGTGCTATTGTCCACAATGACCTGTTGTCTCTACAAGGAGGCTGGAAAAATAAGTAGGAGTTAGATCACTGCATTAATTTCCTAGGTCTGGCATAACAAATTACCACACACTGAGTGGTATAAAATAACAGAAATTTATACCGTCACAGTCTGGAGGCCAGAAGACTGAAATTGAGGTGTTGGCAGTGTCCTGCTCCTTTGAAGGGTCTAGTTAAGGATCCATCCTTGCCTCTTCCAAATTCTGTTGGCTCCTGGCAATTTTTCAATTTCTTGGCTTTATAGGTGGCTCCCTCTAATCTCTGCTTCCATCTTCATCTATGCTGTGTCTCTGTGTGTTCCCATGTCTTCTTGTAAGGATAGCAACCATTGGATTTTGGGCCCCCAGCTAATTATTGCAAAGACCCTATTTCAAAATAAGGTCACATTGTGAGGTTCCAGGCTAACATGAATCTTAACAGGACACTATTCAACCCACTACAACGGTGAAGCCCGTAAGTTCTAATCTCATCCTGTAGGGGCTGAAGAGACAATGAATTGCTACAATTCAGGCAGGACTCCTTGGGTTATAAGTGACAGAAATGCAACTCAAATTGGCATAAGCATAAAAGAAATTTAAGGGCTTAGGTAACTAAAAAGTCTAGGTATAAATTTAGCTGTAAAAATGCCAGGCGTATCTGCTTTCAGAAGCCCAAATGAATGCCTTATCTCATCTCTCGAGTCTAATTTCTCTTGTGTTGGTTTCTCTGAAACAGACTTTTGCCAAGAGATGTCAAGGCAGTGTCCATAGATCCAGAAACAGGATTGAAAGGACAGAGGGCCAGTTCTACATTTTTATTTTATTTTTTTATTTTTATCTGCAGTTATTGGTACTATAAAGTTGTATATGTTTGTTGATCACTCAGTTGTGTTTGACTCTTTGCAACCCCATGGACTGTAGCCCGCCAGGCTCCTCTGTCCTTGGGGTTCTCCAGGCAAGAACACTGGAGTGGGTTGCCATGCCCTTCTTCACAGGATCTTCCCAACCCAAAGATCGAACCTGTGTATCCTGCATAACAGGCAAATGATTCTTTACCGTCTGAGCCACCAGGGAATCCCTGCTGTAAAGTTAGTAAAGATTATATCCCATCTTCTCATCAGTTTCAAATGAAGGACTTCTTTTTCCCTAAGTTTCTCACAAAAGTCTGGGGAATGAATCTCAGTAGACCAACTTGGATCACATCTCATGCTTTAACTAATGATTGTAGTCAGAGGAAGGGATATTCTAATTAGCCTGAACACAGGCCCAGCCCCGCTCAATCACAGCTTATGCAGTTGATTCCAAGATGGTTCCCCAAGGAAAAATTGGGATGTTGGACCAGAAAGTAGGATAGGTATTTGGCAGGCAAAAACAATACATGCCGGTCATAGATTCGAGAGAGGAGAGTGACAGGGTTGAATAAACTTGGGTTTGCAAAAGAAAGCAGACAGGTGTTTTCCATGACATGCAGCCTTACATCTCTAAATCAACGTATTGCAAAGCAAATGGCACCTGAACCGCAGCACAATGGCTGGCAGCATGTTACTCAGCATTAAACTATGAAAGTTCCTGCAGGTCCATCCACTCGTCACCCCAGTGACACTGACTTCTCCTTACAGGCAAGGATTCTGATCCCTATTGCCTCTCTGCTTCCTCTAGCTCAATTGCATATAGAGCCCTAACCTCCTTACACATTACTTGGGGACAGCCTCTATAACTTACACAGAAGACTAAAAGAAATGAAATGAGACCAAAGGTCAAAGAAGAGGCTCGGCTCAGCAAGACGTCTGAAGTAGACAGACATGTCACCCCACCCTGAACACCTTACATTTTTCTCAGAGTCAAATCCCAGTAGAAGCAACAGCGCAAGAATGGAATAGTCACATGATTCCTCCTGCGGATGACTATTATAAAAACCAAGTAAAAACAAAAATTCCTTAAAGGCTTTGGAAAGCATCCAAAAGCAGAAGCCAGAGAAGAGTTTAATTTAAAAAAACACACACAACTGTAAGGAAAAGAATTGGGAATTTGTGGCTTCCTGACCCAAAACTGCTCCACAGCCCCCAGGGCTGCAACTGTGAAAACCCAAATCCTCTGTGACCCAAGGTACCAGAAATCAGAATACAGGGCTAGGAAAGCAGGTGAAAATTTAAGGAGGAGTTCCTGGCAACAAAAGAATGACAGAAGTAGTGAGATGCAAGTGCTGAGTGTAATCTCTGCCCAAATCCCTGGCTGACACCAAAGGATACACATTTAAAAGAGATGCCGAGGGACCAGGAAAAAGCATGGAGAAATCAGAAAGAAGACTATTCTTCAAAGGTAGAGCTGCAAAGGGTAAAATCTGTGGGTTTTCTGGGTGGTTTTGCTTTGTTGTTTTCTTTTTTTAAATCAATTTTTATTGGAGTATAGTTTCTTTACAATGTTGTGTTAGTTTGTTATTGTTGTTGTTTAGCTGGTAAGTCATGTCCGACTCTTTTGCAACTCTGTGGACTGTAGCCTGCCAGGCTTCTTTGTCCATGGGATTTCCCAAGCAAGAGTACTAGAGCGGGTTGTCATTTCTTTCTCCAGGGGATCTTCCAGACCCAGGGGTTGAACTCATGGCTCTTGCATCGACTGGTGGGTTCTTCACCACTCCACTTGGGAACACCTGTCTTAGTCCCTACTGTACAGCCAAATGAATCAGCCATAAACATACATATGTCCCCTCCCTTTTGGACTTTCTCCTCATTCACGCCACCACAGAGCGCTGAACAGAGTTCCTTGTGCTATGCAGTTCTCATTAGTTATCTATTTTATACACAGATTCAATGGACATGGCTTTGAGCAACCTCTGGAAGATGGTGAAAGCAGAGAAGCCTGGCATGCTGCAGTCCATAGTCACAAAGAGTTGGACATGACTGAGTGGCTGAAAAACAGCAATCAATAGTATATATCTATGTCAATTCCTATCTCCCAATTCCTCCTACCCATCCCCTTTCCCCCTTGGTATCCATATATTTGTTCTCTACATCTGGGTCTCTATTCCTGCTTTGAGAATATGATCATCTTTAACTCTGTGTTTGATTAATTTTGCATAGCTTGGGTAGCAGAAAACTAGCTTTATGGGCTTGACATGTCAGTAGATAGGACCTGAGGTTAGCAGACAAACTGGAAAGTAGGAGGGAAATCCTAGGGAAAAAAAAGAACTACTGAAAATGTGAGTCCCATTACTGCCCAAATTCTTGCTAATAACCAACTTACACAGGCACCTGGGAGAGATCAGAGAGCCAGGCTAAGGGTGCAGTAGTGGAAAGCCATAAAAATAGAGAAAAACTCTCAGGTGCTATGTACCTTTGAATCCAGGCAAGTTGAGTGCTTACTATAACCCAAATCCAATAATCCTCAGAAGAACACAACAGAATACAGATGTACTATTATATCTGCAATGTCCAGTTTTCAACCAAAAATTACTATACATGCAAAGAGACAGAAAAGAGGAATGCATACTCAGGAAAAGGTCAGGCAATAGAAAAGGTCATTGCATAGGAAAGGATATAGTAATTATCCAATAAAAGTTTAAAATAAGATATCAATGAAGGAGCAGATAAAGAATGAAGAAAACAACCATAAATATGTAATAGAAGACAGATCATTAGAAACTATCCAACCCAAACAAAAGAGATTTAAAAACATGGAGGGAAAATAAGTAGGAGCACTGAGACCTGGGACAAAGTCAAGCACTGTCTAACATGTGTGTAATTAGAACCCAAGAAGAAGCAAAGATAGAAGGGGGCAGAAAATGGTTTGAATATATAATGGTCTCAAGCTTTCCAACTGGATGCAAAGACAGTAGTCAGCTTTCTCTACATCCAGATCTCCATCAGGATGGAATTAGCCTCAAGAACGTTTGTCTCAAAGACTCACAACTGAAGGATAGGCTTTTAAGTTGTGACCGCTGTTTTCTGAGGCTTCCCTGGTGGCTCAGACGGTAAAGAATCTGCCTGCAATGGGAAGACTGAGGCCTGATCCCTGGGTCTGGAAGATTCCCTGGAGAAGGAAATGGCTATCCACTCCACTTCTTGCCTGGAGAATTCCATGGACAGAGGAGCCTGGGTGGGTACAGTCCATGGGGTCGCAAAGAGTCAGGTACGACTGAGCGACTAACACACACACATACACAAACACACACAGCTTTCTGTGGGGGAAGTAATCTGGGAGTCAGAAAAATCTAAGTTGGAAAGTTCAAGTCTTCCTTGTTACCTGTTATATGACCCTGGGTTGAATCAGTTCACGTCTCCAATTTGTAGTTTCCTCATCTTTAATATTGAGGTTATACTATGCAGGACATCTTGCCATCCTGCCCTGAAGTAGGACATGTGAAACATATATTTGACTAATATTTTTTTGTCTCTCCCACCAGGACATAAATACCAGAAATGTGGGGACTCTTTTGTCTGATTGCTCACTTTTCTATCCCCAGAACCAAGGGAGGATATGTACCCAATAAATATTGGTTAGAAAGAGACATGCATGACTATATCACAATGAATGAATTGCCGGCAGAGCCTGGTTCATGTAGAGGCTCCATGAATGCTATTTTCCTGCTCTGTTTTCCTTTCCTCCCACATTCCAGGAAAGGCATCTGCCAGTGATTGTGAGGCTAAGTTCACAGCTCTGAACCCATTCTCATCCCAGTCAAAATAACATGATTATTTGGCTGAGTGAGACAGGAAGTGACCAATAGCCACAACTAATGACACAGTCCCTGGCCAGGGAGACAAAAGAACGGCTTCTGTGCAGCGTAAGCAGCAAGGAGCCACAGGAATGTGAGACAGAAACATTTTTAATGATTATTTTTAATAAAAGGATACAGCTTGCCTTCCAGTTATCCTTTGATAAAACTGAAACTCAACTTATGCAACTCAACTGCAATTTAGTCAGACTGAAATCTCCTTGCCTCTACACCCACTTCTTCTGGCAAAAGGGTAAGTCATACTCAACCAAGAGAGTTCAAGTTCCTCCTCTCTAGGGTGTCACAGAACTTTTCCAGGACCTCATGAATAGCATGGATCCTCTACCCAGGGGGGGAAAAAATTCACATACAATGTTTAGCATACATTTCAGGGAAATAAGGATCCCATCCTTCAGATCCATGAGCCAGGTGGTCTGAAGTGAAGTGCTCCATTTTACAGATGAAAACACCAGGGGACAGAGCAAGGGGAAAAAATGTATCCCAAGGTCACATAATAAGGTTGTTTGTAAGAAACAGCTGCAGACTGACCCCACAGCTCCTAATATCAAATCCAATGTAATTCTCATTACTTAATAATTATTTTGATTTTTCTTAAGCAGCCAAAATGTCTGTAGTCATCTCTGATGAGTCAGGTGTATGACTCAGCTTGTAAATATCCATTTTGGTAGGTAAAGTATGAGCAGAAAATAATGGCATTAGGGTTTGTGCCTCTGAAGAATGCAGATTTGAGTCTTGACCATCCTCTTAACTGTGCGATCTTGAATCATTACTGAGCATTTCTGAGATTGTGTTTCTCTGGTCTGGAAAATGGAAATTAAGAGAACATGTCTCACGGGGCTGTTGTCAAGATTAAATAAGATAATGCTTGTAAAGCATTAGCTGTTATCAACAAAAGTAGTAATTTTATCATTTTAAAGCAGTTCACAAAATGGAAGTTTTACAAAATATTTTCAGTATTGACAATATCATTGGGATAAGTGACCAGCTATCTACAGTATAACTAGTCTGCTCAGGGGAGCACTAATCTTGTAATATTCAACAGAAAGAATGTTGCCACCAGGATAGACTATTGTCTCCTGAACTGAATGATCCTCCATGGCATGAAGGCTTGCAACAATAGAGATTTCTTTCTTATTCACATGGCTTGCCCACCAGAAGTTCCAGGACTTAGTTGTGGGAGCAGATTCTATCTAGAATATACTTCAGCATCAGATCAGAAGGGGGCTTCCTTGCTGGCTTAGGGGTAAAAGAATCTGCCTGCCAATGCAGGAGATGCAAGAGACAAGGGTTCGATCCCTGAGTTGAGAAGATCCCCAGAGAAGGAAAAGGCAACCCACTCCAGTATTCTTGCCAGAAAAAGTCCCATGGACAGAGAAGCCTGGTAGGCTACAGTCCATGGGGTCACAAGAGTCGGACACGACTGAGAACGCAAGTACACAGGTCAGAAGTGAAAGAAACAGATAACAAACCACATGTCTGCCTGGTGGTAACAGGTATTGCTTCCACTTACATGTCATTGGCCAGAGAAAAACTACAAGGCTGGGCTATACATTCAGGTAGCATCATCCTACCTCCATGAGATGCCGTGACTATTTGTGAATCATCATGCAGTCTGCCTTAGTCGATGGAAGCTGTTCTCTGCAGAGACTATCCTAAGCAATGAAATGTAACTATGGAGCTGAAATATTCAAGTCTAATCAAAATGACCAGGTGAGAAAAAAGAGTCCTCAGATGGCATAGAGTAAAAGCCAAGACCAAATCAAAATAATCCCAAAGAGGCAAATCTGAAAGAAGAAGTAATTTAGTACAAAGATCATAGTCTACACGGAGCTGAAAAAAGTGGGAGGGCTGGATGGGGCAGTGAAACTGTGAATGTCACTGTCATCGCTCAGAAGACAGAGTGCTAATCATTTGACAAGAATATCTTGATGTGCTTGACAAGTATGATTTTGCCTGGGTGAAATCTATAAGATGGGGTCATAATAATTTAGATCTCTCGGAGTGTTCGTTAACTGAAATAATTGTGATGTGCTTAACACAGTGTCTGGTCCATATTATGTGCTCATTAAATGCTAACTTCTAGAGACAGATAGAGACAGAGATACAAACATAGATTTAGATGTAGATATAGATACATTTTCCCCAGGATCTGAGATCTGGACCCCATAAGACTGAGCCTCAGTCCTGACCTGACCCTGGTGATGCCTTCTGTCACAACACAGCTTGGCCTGGAGGCCTGAAAATCTATATTGTGCCTTGACATTTGCAAAGATCATTCTTATCCATTTTTTCCCCATTTAATCCTTACAAGTGCAAGAAGTACCAGGTCCCATGGCTTGTAAGTGGCAAAGCCAAACTCCAATGCTAACTTCATCTGAGGTCTTTGGGCTCCAAATTCCATTCTCTTTCTCCAAGGAATTCCTGCCTGAAGCAGAGTTCTTGCCACATCCTTTGATCTCTCCCTCTCTCTTCATCTCTCTCCCTTCTCACCCTCTCTCTCTGCCATAGTTACTCCAAAGGGACAATATTTGAAAAATAATGATACTCAGCCACCCTATTTTTCATTCAGTGTGTGAATCTCCCTCTCAACTCTCCAGTGCATCTGACCAAAGATGTGACTGACTTTGGGTGGTGTGGGTCCCTGTTCTGGGCTCCATATGCCCTGGCACAGAAGGCCGGGCCTTCTTCTCATTGTAACAAAGTTGCACTAATTAGCTGCATTTGATTTTGCATATGGAGAGCGGATGCAAATGAATGCAAAGCAGTATGCAAATCAGCAGCATCCTGGCTCCTCAAGAGAAAGAGCCGGCAATGCTGATGTCATGAGGATGCTTATTAATAGTCTGTCCCAGCAAGGCATGCTATTTTTTCAAAACAGGCAGGCATTTGGGTTTTTATTCTTGGGCTGGGGAACGGGGGAATTAGTAGTGACTTTATATGGAATTCTAAGTTTCTGATCCCTGATAAGAAGTCTGTTGGCCACAATGCTATGTTCTCTATAGAAGATTCTCGTAGGTAATGGGGTTGGCTGCAAAGAGGCACAGGCTGGGGATCTGAGCCACCTGGACTGGGATTCAGAGTCCTGTCCTTTGCCTGGGCTGAGACCTGAGACTTAACGTTCCCAGCTGTCAATGGGGTTAACCATCCTCCCGCCTACGGAGCTGTTGGTGAGGACAGAATGAGGCAACAGGTGCCTGACACACAGAAGGTGCTCAGTAATGCTCACCCCATCCTCCACACTCACTCTTTCCTCCCTGGGGAGTCCAAATAGGCAGACAGAGGAGGCAGTTCTTGCTAATCCTTGCTGGCCCTGCCCTGCTCACCACCCCACTTCATCATCTTTCGGGCACAAAGCTGGATCACAGCCCAGTCATTTTTTTTAAATAATTTTATTTATTTATTTTTTGGCCGTGCTGGGTCTTTGTTGCTATGTGGGCATTTCTCTAGCTGCAGTGAAAAGGGGCTACTCTCTAGCCGCAGTGTGTGGGCTTCTCATTGCGGTGGCTTCTCTTGTTGCAAAGCACAAGCTCTAGGGGTCGTTGGCTTCGGCAATAGCGGCTCACAGGCTCTAGAGCACAGGCTCGGCACTTGTGGTGCATGAGCTCAGATGGTCTGCAGCATGTGGGATCTTCCCAGATCAGTGATCAAACCGTGTCTCCTACATCAGCAGACAGACTCTTTACCACTGAGCCACCGGGGAAGCCTCAGACCAGTCACTTTTAATAAAGATCCTATGACCTCTTAGAATCCTCCAAACATGAGTAGATGACTATCCTATGCCCCAAAATACCATCTCCTAAAAAAAGAAAAAGGCAGCCACTATCCTGACAAAGCTGGTGAATTTCTCGACTTTTAAGACTCAGTTCAAGCATCACTATATCCTGGAAGGCTTTCATGGGGCCCCTGAGACTAGGGGCTCCCCTCTTTGCCCCCAGAATGTGCTGTGTCGCCTCCACCACTGTGTTCAGTTACTGCAGCTTGCTTTATCTTTTCCCCAAAATACACTGGCTGTTTCTCACTGATGGGGACTATTTCTGAATCATCCTTGCATCCTTAGCCCATGGCACAGGGCCTGGCAAAGAGAAGATGCACAGTGTGTGTGAGAGGGATGGAGGGAAGGAGGGGAGGAGGAGGGATAAAAGGAAAGAAGCATCAGCACAAACTTACCGGGAGCCAAGCGCACACACACAGTTACCCACAGTGAAATCCTGGTTAAAATCAGACAAATTCTGGAAATGCATGATCACTTGAGTTTGAATTTCCGGCCACCAGGTCCCATCTCAGAGCAGAAGGAGGCCACAGGGACACAAAGCTGCTCGCAGGCAAAGACCTCACTGTCACACTGGCAGTAAGTGGATAGAGGGGCTTCTGTTCAAGGCACCAAGCTGCCGAGACCAGCCTCATCCACTCAGCTGAACATCTGAACATTCTGACCATATGCTAAGGATTCACATTCTGTAACTGGACCCTCTAGCTGGATGCAAAATAAGTGGTGGCTGTTGTTCAAACTGCCTACCGCCCACCCAGGGGGAAGGTGCACATGTACACACTCATACACACACACGATTGCCATGTGCACATGCAGGCGTGCTTATGTGCACACAGACCTACCTACCATATACATGTACGTGCACACAGACGCTCATGTGTATACACAGACTCATCTTCATACTATCCAGTCACAGACACAGAGACACATGAGTGTGTACGTGTGCACAGACCCACCTTCACATTATACAAACACACTCAGAGGCACCCATTCAGAGCTCCTCACAGGCAACAGACACACACCGGAGACTAGCTTTAGCTTCCCCTTTGGTTTAAGCACCCAGGCACCGCTCTCGACGGGTATTGGCATTTCTGAAAACTCCCCAGCCAGAAATGGTAAAGACAGCGCCGCAGGGCCCCGCCCGCTCCACCTGCCCGAGCCCACGGCTCTCGGCGGGCCTTAGGGCTCCACTTCGATGGCTGTTAATGCACTTCAGGGCCGAATGGCAGAGGTGTCAGCTGAGAGACCTGGATGACCAGCGGGAAGGAATCTCTCTACCACCCTCACCAGCGTCTTTTCATCACGGCTCTGGGGAGACTGATTCTCACTCTGCAAGTGAAGAAACTGAGATGAAGTGAGATGCCCAGGGACCATGCAGCTACAAGGCCCAGAACCGGAACCGAGCCCAAGACCGGCAACAACCGGGCCCTGGGGCTGGCCTTGCTCCCCTGCTCTGAGCTCCTTGCCAGATAAGCTGGTAGGAAGACAACAGTCCAAAGACCTAGGGTGAAACTTCTCAGCAGCACCCCGCCCCGCCCCGCAGAGGCTTCTGAGGACCCCGCCCCAGGGGCGGACACTCACTGCCCTTCCCCTGGGAGAGCAGACTCTGGTTCTGCTCGCTGCTGGCAGGAAGCTGGGTGGAAGGAGGAGAAGGCAGAGGAATCTGAGGAGTCGATGAAGGAAAAAGAGAAGGAGAGAGAGAAAGAGATAGGAGAGAGGAAAGGCAGGCAATTTACCTTTGCGAAGAGTGTGTTCTCCATGGAAACAAAAGTGCCTGTTTGTCTTAAGATGCCACTAAAGAGGAAAATTGTAAATCACTTTCCACCCAGGAGACAGAGATGATTGGCTGGCTTTGACAGCTGAATTTGGAAAACATTCCTATCCATCACCCCAGTGCTGGCTCCCACCTCGGCCAGGTGCTATGGGGCCTATTTTTAAAATGGCAGGCCTCTCACACCCTATTTTATCTTAAACCTTTCTTTTAGACAAATAATATTCTGGGATCATTTGATCACTTCTTCCATCTTCAACTGCAAAGAAAAAGAAGGGAGAAACAGAGGGAAGGACCTAATAGAGAGATGTGGGCAAAATGCATGTACTTGCCATGTCACTGGGAAGTCTTTCATCCAGACAAAGGTGAAGAGGTTGGACAGACTTGAATCCGAAACTCAACAGCCCCTGTGCCAAGCAACAGGGCCTGAGGCCGCTCCTCAACCTCTGACTCTCTTATCTGGGAAGAAGAGGTAATTGACTCCTAAGCTCTGGTGGGAGGGACTCTCCACTTAGTTTATACATGGCTGGGGCTTCCCTGGTGGCTCAGATGGTAAAGAAATCCACTTGCAATGCAGGAGACCTGCATTTGATCCATGGGTTGGGAAAAATCCCCTGGAGGAGGGAATGGCAACCCATTCCAGTATCCTTGCCTGGAGAATCCTGTGGACAGAGGAGCCTGGCAGGCCACAATCCATGGGGTCGCAAAGGGTCAGACACAAGTAGGCGACTAACATTTTCACTTTTTCTTTCTGTGAAAGAATGTGGTGGAGGGTCAGGAGCAGTGAGACTGCCCCAAAATGCCTTTCCTTTCTTCCCACATGCAGGATATATGGAAACATGCTTGTGAAATGTGTTCCACCTTCTTTAAGCTAGAAACCCTCTTCTCTAGAGAATCTATGCTGATGAGCAGGTTCTCTTTCCCTTCAATGTTCTTACAGTCTGCTGTTCAGAAACAATGCGTGTCCTAGTTATTCTCCGTTTGCCTCAGACCCACCCAGATTCTCTGTGCCCAAGGAGGCTGACCTCCACCCCCGGCTCCAAAATAACATCTCCTGGTCTCCCTTGCTTCCTGGTTTCTGGCTAGGCTCAGCCAAAAAGAAGGCCTGGAAGGAAACTGGAGGGAAGAAGAGAGAGAGATTGGAGGACTTCCTTCTCCCCACTATTCGGTCTCAGCTGCAGTTCTGTGGTTTGGGGGTTCTGGGGCAGCCCCCTCTGAGGCCCCAGCCCCCACGGGGTTCCTGTAACAACACTGCCGCTCTGCTTCGGGAACTCCCACCTTGCTAGTTCCTGGAGGTCTCGGTACTTCTTGGTTCTTCAACTCCTTTAGGTTAATTGTATACTCATAAGAAACCACACTAGGGGCTTCCCTGGTGGTCCAGTGGTGAAGAATCCTCCTGCCAATGCAGGACACAGGGGTTCAGTCCCTGGTCCAGGAGGATCCCATGGGGCAGCTGAGCCTGTGTGCCACTACTACTGTGCCCATGCTCTAGAGCCTGTGCTCCGCCGCAAGAGAATCCACCGCAATGAGAAGCCTGCACACCGCAACGAAGAGTAGCCCCTGCTCGCCACAACTAGAGAAAAGCCTGCATCGCAGCAGTGAAGACCCAGCGCAGCCAAAAATAAATAAATAAGTAATTTTTCCATAAAAAAGGTTTAAAAAAGAAACTACTCTAAAGTTTAATGGCTTGAAACCATTTTTTTGGTTTTGGCTTGAAACCATTAACCAGTTTTTATAAAATTCATAATTCTGTGGGTTGGTAATTTGAGCAGGGCTCAGCTAGGAAGTTCTTCTGCTCAAAGTGGTCATGGCTAGACTCACTCACTATACATTTATAACCAACTGGTGGTCAGTTAGAGGCCAGCTGGTCCCAGATGGCCTCACCCATGTGTCTGGTGGTGGGTGTTGGCTGGTGGTCGGGCCTTTCTTTCCATGAGGCCTCCAGCAGCCTTCTGTACGTGATATCAGAAGCATTCCAAAAGGGTGAAGGCAGAAATTTCAAGGCCTCTGGAAATTACTCCAAGTCACTTTCACCACAATCTACTCATTCAAACAAGTCACAAAATCAGCCCCGATGAAAAGGGAAGGAAAAATAATTCCACCTCTGGAAGAAAGGAGCAACAAAGGGAGAATACCTAATGGAATGGGAGGAATCTGTGGCCACGAAACAATCTATCACACCTGCCACCCCTGTGAACAGCACGTTCCTTTCCTGCTCTTTAGAATTCCAAGCGTGCCTTTTGTTTCCTGCTGGAACCCTGACTGGCACAACATATTATTTATGACATCATACTCTACCCTACCCTTCTTCAAAGGGCTTTTTCTGCTGAGCATTATGTTTTTGAGCTTCATCTGTATTTGCTACACGGAGCTCTAGTTCATTTATTTTCACTCCTCCATCATACTGTTTGTATGAGTTTATTTTGTCCATCCTCCTGTGGATGGACATTTAGCTTAGCAGTTCTTTTTTTTTTTTTTTTGCATTACAAATAGTTCATTTCTCTTTCGCACATGAGAGTTCTCCGGGGAGTATAATTAGGAGTAAAGTTGCTCTAGTGTAAGACTGCCAAATTACTCTCCAAAGTCAATATGGTCTTTAATAGAACAAATAGAATCTGAGAGCTGAACGTAGTTGAAAAACTGGGTTCATTTTACATTATGCAATTAGCTGTATTTTGAAGAACCATAGCAATGGCTGGTTGGAATGAGCTTCCCACCCAATATAAGAATCCTTTCAACCGTGTTCCTGGGAGATGGTCAAACAATCCTTGCTTGAACTCTTGAGAATACACAGGGGAAGCTTGTTACTTTCACTGTGATTCTCTCTGCAAAGCAAGAATAATTTTGGGTAAAGAATAATCCCTTTCCTCTTGCAGTGTGGCTGAAGCTCAGGGAACATGGCCTAAAGGTGAAAGAGCAAGAGAGGATGAAGGAAGGAGAGGAAGCTGGGGGAGGCCACAGGGGGACAGTTCTGCCCTGGCATGGAGGGTGTACATATCCTGGGGGCAGTGGGGAGTCAGGGGAGGAGGCTGGGCAGGAAAGAAGCAGGTTCAGATTTGGTTTTTCAAAAGTCAGCCTATCTGCAGTGTCCAGAATGGAAAGAATGGAGGCAGAGGGCCAAAGAGAGAATAGTAACGGTGACCCCAAGAGGAAATGATGATGCTCAAGTGAAGAGGTATTAAGGATGGGGAGAGGAACTGGTTCCCAGTGGTTGAAACTGAAATCTGGCATGAAACTCCCTATGGTATTTACATACATTGCTTACTTCCTTGGACATTTGCTTCTTTATCTGTAAAACAAGGATAATAATAGTACCTATTTCATAGGGCTGGTGTGATGATAAAACAGGATCTTACATTTAAAAAGCTTAGTGTCTGCCTCATAGTGTATGCTCAATAAATGTTGGCTGTTCTTATCATTGAAGAGCCATCGACAAGACCACAGTAAGGGTAGACTAAATGGCTATCACTGAGGGACCCAGAAATGCATAGGATTATGGGAGGGAGGCTCAAGAGGGAGGGGACATATGTATATACCTATGGCTAATTCATGTTGATGTGCGGCAGAAACCAACACAACATTGTGAAGTAATAATCCTCCAATTAAGGAACAAATAAAATTTTTAAAAACTACAGTTCATTTCTTATTCCCATGACAGTCTAAGGAGAGCATCTCTGATGGGGAGACAGCTCTCCCCGGGTGTGATTTAGGGCCCCAGGTGGTTCTGCTGTCACCTGGGGCCTTGTTCTCTTCCTTCAACGTACAGAAGCAGAAAGAGGTGTATGCACTTATTAAAAGCCCTGCACCTGGGTGTGGGCACTGCACTCCTGTTCACACTCCATTGGCAAGAACCAGTCACATGACCACAGCCAGCTGCACAGAAAGCTGGGACACACAGTCACTGGCTGAGAAGTCCCTTCTGTGTCCACCTCAGCACGGTTGGCATTGGAGGCTGGGTGAGTCCTTGAGGTGGGGCTGCCCTGTGCCCAGTAGGATGTCACGTAACATCCTTGGCTTCTACCTCCTACATGCTAGTAACACACACACACCCAGCTCATGGCAAACAAAGCTATCTCCAGACATTGTCAAACGTTTTCTGAGAGCAAAATCACCCCCTAGTTGAGAACTGCTACTCTATCACAGAAGAGGAAAATTCTGGGGTGCTGCTGGCCAACTCTGTAAGTGAGAGAAAATTCAAACTAATGGCTCAGTTCCTAGTCCCCACTAGGCGGTGAGCTCCCTCGAGGCAGGAGTCTCCTGGATTTTGTTTGCTGCAGAACTCTCACCCTCATCCTCTGCACCCAGAGCAACACCTGACCCCTAGAAGGCACTTAGTACATAACTATTAACTAACCAGATGTGCTCTATCAACTAACCAGACTGGACCAACATTCACCATTCAAACATTTTCTGGGTGCTTTCCATGAAGCAAGCCCTGTGCTCATAAAGGATGGCCACTCTCCTTGCATCAGGAAATGTTATAAATAATAATATTAATCACCACTTTAAAAGCTCAGACCCACTGGAAGCAGAATATCACATGGGACCTGCCCACTCCCACCCCACCTCTGCAGATATTGAGCCCCTGGTACTCAAGGTAGAGAGATCCCAGCTCAGGCTGCTCCTCCATGGTGGCTGATTTCATCTCTTTGAAGGACCTCCTGGTGCAAATCCCCCTGCCACGCCTAATGTCAAGCTATTGCCTTCTCTGAAGGAGGACCTGATTATGCCGGAGGCAGCCACCTGCAATTTCCCGTCTGCTAAGTGAGGCTCCATGGGGTTTTAATTCTCTTGTTCACTTCAGAGGCCCTCATTCCTTCTTTTAAGTACCACCCCTCCTCCCAGCTCTGAATCTCTGTCAACATCAGCAGACAGGGGCAGGAGAGGCACGACAACAGTGTGGTTGCCAAGATTTAACTGAATGGCTATATTAATTTCTTGGTTACATCTGCTCCAAAAGAGCCATAGAGAATCAGCCCTTCAGGGTCTGGAAAGATTTTAAAAAAAAAAACCTAAGTGTACATTTTCCTTTCCTTCTGGGATATAATAACTACAAACAAATTAGTGTTCGAGCCCAGTGTTTGGAAGCATTTACTACAGCGGACCATGAAACAAAAGCTCTGCAGTCTAGGCACATCATGTGTGATATCAAAGAAACCAAAGGCCCAAATAGCCTGAAAAGGAACCTGCAAGTAGATACAAGGCAGGATGATAAAGGGGCAGACAGATGATATGTGTAATGAAAACACACTTACCGGCTCCGTGAAATTAAAATCTCTGAGCCACAATTCCCTCACCTGTAACCTGGAGATAATATCTACCTTGCAGGATTATCATGAAGAATAAATGAGGCAACAGGTGTGAAAATAGCAAAAAAAAAAATTCTGACACATACTAAAATCTTAATATTATGTTTGCTTCATAGAGGGGAAGAAAAGTGAATATCCAGAAAATATCCCTGGCTTTAGGAAGGACAATTGTTAGGAAGAAGTAAAAGTTGTGTCATCAAAACAACCTTCCATAAATAGTATTAGAGACAAAAGAAAACTGTCCATAAAATGATATACAATTCCTCCACAACATAAACAGGCAGCAGCTCATGCGTCCCTGTGAAGGGACCACATGGGATGGAAGCCAGACTCGGTCCATTCAGTCCCCAAGCCCCACCACCAGCACAAGAAGTTCTATCCTGGACCACCCTGGGGGAGTCAACCTCCCATCCTGCTACCCCAAGAGGCCAACGAACCAAGCAATTACAGAGGGTAAGATAGAAAGAAGGCAGACTGAGGTCTAGAGCAGCCTTGCAAAGCGAGACTGGACCTCAGCTGCCAAGAAAATACAATTCATGAAAGAAAGGCCTGAAGGACTGTTTGGGCAGAATATCGCTACCCACACCATTAGACTAGAAACACTATCATTTTGCCTCCAAACCTTATCTCTCATATGTAGCCAGTGGCGAAGGCACTCCGCCTTCCTCCCATCCTTCCTTCCCTCCTTCCTCTTTCTCTCTCTCCCTCCCTCCTTGATTTCCAGGCCCTGGGTTCTAGAAGACCTTGAGATAAATGCTCTGATGTGGGTCAGCAAGCATGGTAGTTGAGAAGTGTCTCATGAGTCTGGCGATGGTCCAAGAAACACAAGTGCAAATGACATCCTCTTGCACTTTTCAGAAGAGAGCCCAACCGATCATTTTAAACTTGGTCAAGCAGTACCAGGGAAAGCTTTCTGGATCGGAAAAAAAGTGAAAATTCCAGATATGCTGATTAAAAGTGACTCTCCTCCACTGGGAATTTTTGGTGATATGAATACAGAGTGATTTGGTTTCCTGCGAGAGAAAGCGAACCTGGATGAGTACCTACAACATCCTAGGCACTGAGGCCAGATTTGGAGATGAGTAACATTTGTGCATTTGTTCAACAAATATTTCTTAAGCTCCTACTACATGTCATGTATGATATTAGTTTAGTCACTAAGTCATGTCTGACTCTTTGTGACCCCATGGGCTGTAGCCTGCCAGGCAAAGATACTGGAGTGAGTTGCTATTTCCTTCTCCAGGTGATCTTCCCCATTAGGAACTGGATTCAGAGCAGTTAAATCCAGTGGGGGAAAGTCATGTTTTTCTGCTCTCAAGTTGGTCACAGAGATACAGAGAAAGAAAATGGACTGCAAAACAGGAATGGTGAATCCAGTGGGGCTGGCCAGGAAGGGCTGACTGAGATGAGTCTCCGGTGTGAGTAGTTGGGAGCTCAGCAGAAACTTTGTTAAGCGAACAAATGAAAGGGTGAGAATAGGGACCTACACCACCAAGTGCAAAAGCAAGCACGGGGACATGCAAAATCACCAAGACTGTCAGCAAGGAAGTCAGTTGGTGTGGTCAGTGTGTGCCAAGGTTGAGAGGTAGTAACAAGAGTAGTGATGATAACAGAAAGATGCTTGGCATTTCTTGACTGTTTTCCATGCCCCTGGAACTGTTCAGAGGGCTTTAGATACATTATTTCATTGAATTCATATAACATGAATAGCCCATCTGTACAGATGGGAAAACTGCAGTCTAGCAAAGCTAAGAATTTGCCCAGACTTGCACAAGTAGCAGAGCTGGGACTCTAACCCATGCCGGAGTCTTCACTCTTCACCTCTGGGGAGGGTTTTGTATTTCACAGGAATGTTCTGTGAAACACTCACAAGTCTTCTGACCTTAGTGCTGCAGGTAATGAAGAAGACAGTAAAGGAGGCCATGTGGTCCTTGCTCTTAAGCATCTCTTGTTCTTCAAGAAGAAACAGGCATGGGCAGGAGCCTTTAGAGTCTACACAGGCCCTGACAAACACCAGACCACAGGCAGAGACCCATCTCTGCCTCTGCTCCAAAGTGTGAGCAAGTTGAATGTTCATTTGACTAAGTGAAGAAGGCTTCAGGGAGCTGGTGTCACTTGAATCTGGAGGGAAGAGAGGGCATTCAGGCAGATACCACAGTGTATACAAAGGCTATGACTGCAGCCATGAAATTAAAAGATGCTTGCTCCTTGGAAGAAAAGTTATGACCAATATAGACAGCATATTAAGAAGCAGAGACATTACTTGAACAACAAAGGTCTGTCTAGTCAAGACTATGATTTTTCCAATAGTCATGTACGGATGTGACAGTTGGACTCTAAAGAAAGCTGAGTGCTGAAGAATTGATGCTTTAGCACTGTGGTATTGGAGAAGACTCTTGAGAGTCCCTTGGACTACAAGGAGATCCAACCAGTCAATCCTAAAGGAAATCAGTCCTGAATATACATTGGAAGGACTGATGCTGAAGCTGAAACTCCAATTCTTTGGCCACCTGATGTGAATAACTGACTTGTTGAAAAAGACCCTGATGCTGGGAAAGATTGAAGGCAGGAGGAGAAGGGGATGACAGAGGATGAAATGGTTGGATGGCATCACCAATTCAATGGACATGAGTTTGAGTAAACTCCAGGAGTTGGTGATGGACAGGGAGGCCTGGTATTCTGCAGTCCATGGGGTCGCAAAGAGTTGGACATGACTGAGCGACTGAACAGAACTGAACTGAACAAAGGCTTGAGAGCTAGAAACAGCAGATCCTGGAGGCAGCTGCCTTTGGAAAGTCTGGAGAGGGGGTTGAAGTGAAGCAGAAGCAGTAGGCTTTCCACCTGGAGCTTGTCTATGGACCCCGAGTCCAGGCTTTAGGCCATGAAGAAGCATAGCCAGGGATCTCCTCCAACATTGGAGGGGCCGGCCCTGTGTTGCTTAAGATGGTGGAAATGAAATTCGTGCAAGAAACCCCTACAGGCTTTCAATGTGCTTGGCAGCTGTTAAGCTGAGCACCTGGGCCCCTCAGAAAATGCTGTTGGCAAGAGAATGCTCTGAAAGACCCAAGAAATTGTTCTTTCCTCTTCTCTTTTTTCAATTTTTACAGGAAAAAAAGCCCCTTGACTCTGGCTGATGTGAGAAAGCCCACTGAAAGCACTTGAACCAGGGAAAAAGCAATAGATAAAAGGGGAAACCACCTGAGGTCAAGCCCTAGCCTGGCTCTGATCAGCTGTGTGCTCATCACAGCATAGCCTCTTCCTGAGGAAGACTACATTTCCCAGCCTCCCTTGCAGTTGCTTGGTGCCACGTGACTGAGTGTTGGCCAATGGAGTGTGAGCAAAAGGCAGGAAATCCACTTCCAGACCTTGCCCTTTACTCCACAAGACCCTCTTGAGCTCTTTTTTCTTCCATGGTGACTTTGGGGAACCATGCGCTCCAAATAGAGTCAACTAAAACCAACAAGACTGAGACTTGGGCGTAAAATACATTTGATCTGTTAATCCCCAGGGCTTCCCAAGTGGCTCAGATGGTAAAGAATCTGCCTGCAATGCAGGAGACCTGGGTTCAATCCCTGGATTGAGATGATCCCCTGGAGAAGGGCATAGCAACCCACTCCAGTATTCTTGCCTGGAAAATCCTATGGACAATGGAACTGGACTGGCTACAGTCCATAGGGTCACAAAGTGTCAGACATGACTGAAGTGACTTAGCATGCACACACGCTGTTAATCCAGTAACATTTCAGGCTTCTACTGTCCCTGCAACATTGGTTCTCCAGTGGTTCTAAAAGCAAGGTCCACAGACCTGGAGCATCAACTTCACCTGAGAACTTCTTGGAAATGCAAATTCTCCAGCCCCACACTAGACCTATTGAATCAAAAAAATTCTGTGCATGGGGCCTAGAAACTCTCTTTGGGGAATTTTTGATGCAACCAAAGTCAAGAACCACTGGTTTATTCTAATATGCTACCGTGTGGCCTTCATCTTTTAAGGCTCAGTAACCCCCTCTGTCAAATGAGGGTGAGAACACCTCCCCTTACTGAGTTCAGGTGAGGGGTAAATGTTACAACATGGTGTGATGTGTATAAAGAGTCTGGCTCAGGAGCCCACATGTCCTACCTGCAATCCAGAGCCAGATGACTTGGGAGAGTCAGAGAAATAGCAGCTGGGAGTCCTGCCATCAGGCACAGTAGGGGGCAGCCTCTACCATGGCCCCCGTGATCTCACCTCTCAGTATCCAAGCCCTTGAGTAATCCCCTCCAGGGTCTGGGCTGGACCTGGTGAGTCAGATCTGATGAACAGAATGCACAAGAGCAATGCTCCTTTCAAGGCTCAAGAGGAGAACTCTTTGCCTCTTGCAGTGTCTGAGAGCTCCAAGCATCCCTTGGCCTGTGGCTATACAACTCATATCTGCCTCTATCCTCACATGGCCTTCTTCTATTCTGTCTTCCCTTATGTTTCTTGTAAGGACAGTTCATGGATTTAGGGCCACCCAGGTTACCCAGGAGCTTCCCTGTTGGCTCAAGTGGTAAAGAATCCACCTGCAATGTAGGAGACTCAGTAGACACAAGTTTGATCCCTGATTGGGAGGATCTCCTGGAGAAGGAAACGGAAACCCACTCCAGTTTTCTTGCCTGGAGAATCCCATGGACAAGGGACCCTGGTCGGCCACAGTCCACAGGGTCGTAAAGAGCCAGACATGACTGAGCACGCATGCACAAGTAACCCGAGATGATCTCAAGAGCCTTAACTACATTACAAAAGCCCTCTTGTCAAACGAGCTCATGTTCCTAAGTTCTGGGATGTGGATATATCTTTCAGTGGGGAGGTTACCATTCACCCCACCACGTGGCCCAAAGACAGGGATGAGTCTTGTTCAACATTATATTCCCCTAGTCTAGGCACTTCATGCAGTGCTTGACACAAGTGAGAATTTGACACAAGTTTGTGAACAGAAAGGCATCAGAGCATTTAAGTGACTGGGCTTTAGAATCAGCTAAACCTCTATTCAAACCTCAGCCACTTACAAATGATGTGACGTTAGGCAAATTACTTAACCTCTCTGAACCTCAGTTTCCTCCTGTGGGCATTTTACTAGTATTGATCTCATGGAGTTACTATGAGCATTAAGTTAGTAAGTACAAGCCACACCCACACCATATGTAGCATCTAATAGGGATGCCAAATGCAGGCACAGTGCCTGGCACACAGGGATCCTCAATTAAGGCTTCTTATTCTGACTAGCATATTGATGGTTGGTGTGGCTGTGGTTCCCACTCTCACAAACCTCCCAGCCTTTCACTCTGACTACCTTGGAGGCCCCTTCTGCTCAGAGTCCCTCAGGGCACCCAGCAGCCCTTCTTGGAGGCAGCTGTGGATGAATATCTGAGCCCCAACCTTCTACTCCCAGGCTGCCTTCCCTTCCCACTGCCTGGCGGGCCTCCTCCAGAGATGCCTCCCAGAGCAGGGCTGGCAGCAAGCTTGCCTGGGCCCCTCATTGTTATTTCTGGCAGGAGGTAATCCTGCCAGCACCCTCAGAGGCCTGTAAAAATACCCGCAGTTTGTCTTGCATGGGAGCAGCTCAAAGCCTCGTGGCATTCTCCCGAAAAGACGGTGCTCCCGACTGGGTTCTAGGAGCCGGCTACTTCCCAGGATGGTCTGGTATTTGCAAGGCAGAGGGAGCAAGTATGAACTGAAATAACCCAGTCCGGGCACTGATGTAGCCAGGCTGCCAGGGAGATACAAGTCTTTGTGTATGGAGAGATTCTCCCTGGAATTTTCTGGATGTCAAAGCTCTGAGTCACACACCAGTGGGTCTGCATTCCCACTCTGCTATTGAGTAGCTGTGTGACGTTGGGCATTTTCTCAGCCTCTCTGTGCTTCAGTTTCTGCCTCTCTGAAGCAAAGTGGAGATGATATCCACTTCCTAGGATTCCTGTAAGTATTAAAGGGGATAGCATAGACACAGATAGAAGAGATTTGCAGCACGTATATCTGACAAAGGGCTTGTATCTAGAATCTGTTAACAACTTTTGTAACATAATAAGACAAACAAGCCCCTTCCTCCAATGTGGGTAAGATTTAAACAGAAGATATTTGTGATATATACATGAAAAGATGTGAAGGTCTCTATAATCATCAGTGAAATGCAAATCACAGTGACAAGACACCATTTCACACCCACTAGAGTGGCCAAAATGAAAAAGAATGTCAATATCAAGTGCTGGTGAAGATGTGAAGCAATTGGGACTCTTACACACTCATGGTGGGAGTGAAAAACTAATATGACCACTTGGAAAAACAGTTTGGTGGTTGCTTCTAAAGTTAAAAATACACTTAACATATGACCCAACGATTCCACTCCTAGGTATTTCCCCAAGACACACGTCTATAAAAAGGCTTGTATGTGAAAACACACAGGAGACATTCATAATGACCAAAAAACTGAAATGAATGCCCGACAGTGGATCAAAGGATAAACAGAATATTAGATAGCAATAGAAAGAAACAATCACCAGTATACACGATGAACACCGTAAACACTACGTGGAGTCAAAGAAGGGAGACATGGGGGACTTGGGCAAACCTATGACTGATTCATGTTGGTGTTTGGTAGAAACCAACACAGCACTGTAAAGCAGTTATCCTTCATTTAAAAATAAATAAATGTAAGAAAATAATAATTAAAAAAGAAGAGAGACACGGAAGAGCACAACTTCCGTCGAAAGTTCCAGAAGAGAGAAACAATCTGTGGAGGCAGAAGTCAGAGCAGTGGTTGCCTTTGTGTGTGGGTGGGGAGGGAGGACGAATGGAAACAGGGACAGAAAGCGTTCTGGGGTAGTAGAAACGCCCTGCATTCCTGTACTGGGGTGATGGGCACATGGGTGTACGCATCCAGCAAAACTCACCAAAATCTGTACTTCATGTTACTTGCACTTGGCTGTATGTAAATTAAATCTCAATACAAAAGGTTAGAAAGGGACCATGCATGTTGAAAGCTCAGCAAGGGGGCCAAGGTGGTAGACAGAACTCAGTAAAGGTCAATGACTATTAGAAAACAGTAAAAAAATAAATAAATAAATAAAGTAAGAAGCATTTCAATTATTCAACTGTAGGCTCGGAGTTCAACATGCTAATCTGGATTCTGACCTTAGAACCCTGTCTGAGATGTGGCAAAGCCCACCTAAAAGCACTAAGTCTTTTGTGCCCACCTCCCCACTCTTCCTAGCCTTCCTGCTGTGGATGGAGAAGCAGGAGAGGAGTGCTTTGCTGCCTGAAGATGCCGTTCTTACGAGCAGTGGGGCGGAGGGAAAGGATACCTTTGGGGGAGGGCTGGAAACAGGCTGACTAACAACAAAGCTGCGCAGAGGCCTCCGTGGGCCCAGGGCGCCCCCCTCCGCACTGCTACATCCGGGGTTTCAAGATGCCAGCTCGGAAAGGAGACCGACCCAGCTGCTTAGGCATCAGGCTCCTGAAGACAGGATGGAGTCCAAAGTCAGGCAACTGGTTGAGGCCCGGCTGTCCCCCAAACTCCCGTGCAATCCCAGGCCAACTGTCCCCGTGACTGGTCTCCCCTGGCAGGATCCTCTGTGTCCCTCACTCTCTCTGGACTCTCCATCCTCATGATGTCATGGATGTGGCGGCCTGCACCCAGGCAAGGAGACACCGCTCCCACGCGAGCGCATCGGCCGTCGTACTCTTATCTGAGGCCTCTCACTGGCCACCTGTCTCCAGTGGCCCTGCAATCTCCGGCAGTTGCTTTTGGCTAGGCCCCAGTGGTCTTCATCTCTTAGACGTGAGACTGACCAGGAGCCACCCCTCCCCATCGCTCTGAGATCCCTCCCTCTTCTGGCACTGTGGCCTGAGTCATCTCCCAGGCGCCCTGAGGGCGGCATCGAGAGCTGCGAGCCCAACAGCAGGGCCTCCCTGCCCAGCCCACACAGTCCACCTTCCAGACCTCGGAGGCCTGACTCCAGCCTGGCGAGATACAGAGAGGCCCATATTTGCATAAAGTAGTCACCCACAGCATCTTTTAAAGAGAACACTCTTCACTGGGGATTACAGCCACAGAAGGAGGGAAAAAAAAAAAACAACAACAAGATTTCTCCATCTTCCCACTACCAAACAGGGCTCCTGGCTGGGAAACAGCACATACTGAAGATGCAAATCATATAAGGACTTAGGAAGCTTCGGGGAAGCCATCATCATGGGAAGTGGCAAGCAGGCCCCACTCTCGAGGCCTTTATCAAAAGACTTTGTCTCTCCCTGCGGATCAGAAGTTAAGAACAGACTGCCCTGAATGACTGAACCTGGCATGTGCATTTGCTGTTGTTGTTGTTTTTAAGGAAAAATGAGCTACCATTTCATTTCCGCCCATGACTTGCTATGTGCCCAGGACCACCTGCATAACTAGCAAGGCCCATCCAGTGCAAAATGAAAATGTAAAGCGTCTTGTTCAAAGAGAAAAAGAAAAGCTCTTTACTTTACTCTGCGCCCTCTGTCTTAATCGCCAGTGGGGTTTTAATTTGCTAGTTCATGTCGTGTGCCCTCCAGCTCGGGATACTTGAAGGCTGGGCGAAGCTGCTCACAGATGCCCTCGGCTTTGCCTCTCCCTGCTCCCGGGTCCCCACCAGAAGCAGAGGGCAGCTGCTGGGTGTGGCGAAGTCAGGGGATGAGACAGCCAGGAACCCATCTGGGGTGGTGAGAAGGTAACCAGGAGAGGAAGCATAAATTCAAAGATAAAATTATTAAGAATTTCAAGATGGCTATGTGCTGCTCAGATGCTCAGCCGTGTCTGACTCTCTGTGACCTCATGGACTATAGCCCGCCAGACTCCTCTGTCCATAGTATTCTCCAGGCTAGAATACTGGAGTAGGTTGCCATGCCCTCCTTCAGAGGATCTCCCCAACCCAGGGATCGAACCCACCTCTCTTATGTATCCTGCATTGGCAAGCGGGTTCTTTACCACTAGCACCTCTTGGGAAGTCCCAGATGGCTATGGCAGACCTTTAAACCCCAAGAGTGGACCTCCCCCATCTCTGCCAGTCATTATAGCTTAAGATTAAGACCCTGACAGCCAGCATGAAGGGAGATGTGTGCTCTTCCCCCTTTAAAAAATAAGGATCATAACAGGACCCCCTACATTCAGCTGATTTGAGAATTAGACGACCTAATAAGAATTTTTGGCTCTTATATAGCACACTATTTTATGTGCTCTATAGATAGGAACTTTCTTAACCCTCATAAAAAGCTGATGGGTAGGTTGGTACCATTTACACTTTACAAAAGATGAAACTGGGACACAGAGAAGTAAAGCAACTTGCCCAAACCCACTCGGCTGGTAAGCAGGTAAATCTTGGCTGTAAGAGTTGCAGCCAAGATTTGAACACATCTGCAGAGCTCCAGAGTCTGGGTCAAGACTGCATAGTTCAAGGCCCCTGGAAAGTAACAATGGTTACTGTTCCATTTCATGTAATCCTCACAATGAGCCAATGAGGTGGGGTTTTATACTCATTAGAGATCATTTCAGAGTGGACACAGAACCTCAGAGAGGTAAAGACACTTACCCTAGGGCCCCAACAGGATTAACTCCAGGAGAGGAGAGGGGTGAGCTAAAGGAATGAGGAGAGATGGTGAGAGCAGGGCGTCTGGCAGAAGGGACTTGCCCAGGTGCCTTGAAAGTTTTGGTGTGGGGTACTCTTTCTACCCCTTTCTGATGTCTATGTCAGAAGCTTTCTCTATCTCCTTTATACTTCAATGAAACTTTATTGCACAAAAGCTCTGAGTGATCCAGCCTCATCTCTGGCCCCGGATTGAATTCTTCTCCTCTGGAGGCCAAGAACCCCAGTGTCTTTGCGTGATTCAGAAACAACCTTTCATCCTGGGGGCTCATCCAGAATCCTTCAGGATAAGACTTTGTACTTTTCAGATGGGCCTGATAATCTATGTGAGCCTACTTATGCTGACTCCAAAAATCCTGAGTCTGCCATTTGATCCTCAAGACAATGCCTTCCTGTCCTGGGCTCACTCCTACACTGCATTCCACAATTGGTCTAACTGCTGGGTCTGTGGACCACTCCCTTCTTCGTCCGTGGAAGACTTCCCATGGTGAACATCTCCACTTCAAGGAAAGGACTTTCTCCAAGTCTGCAAATACCTTCAACAATCGCATGTGATGCCTCTTCTTAAACTGATGACATCTAACAACCCTAAAATGGACTGATGTAACTATGGACATAATGTGACTTTTCATTTTGATGACTATTTTGCCTTACATTTGTAACTGTATAATGGGGTTTTCTAACTGTCTAAAAGCTTTTAATTTACAAAAAAAAGAAAGAGAGAGAGAGAAAGTTTTGTTGTGAACTGTGGGCTCTAGATATAATTGAAAGGTTTGAGCTTGAGAGGTATGGAACAACAGGGTATTGTAGCCTCAGAATGCTAAAACCCTAGATCATCAGGGCAGGAGAACAGTGTAAAGATCATTGAATCTGCATCCTGATTTTGTGACTGGGGACAGTGAGGCTGGAAAACAGATGTAGCTCACCTGATGTCCCAGAGTCAGAAATCACAGTCCCAGGAGCAGATGACTTCCAGCCAGTGTTTGCCAGGTCTGTAGAGTGGCCTGAGCTCATACCAAGTGTCCTGAGTTCATAAACCCGAGAGTCAAAACTGCCCCCAAGAGGCTACTGCTTGATAACCACTGACACAGTGAAATTCTTATAGAATAAAGCCCCTTGCTACTAAATAGGCAATTTCTAGTTAGGGTTGCTTTGATCAGTTGTAAAATTTAGCTTAAAAGCCCCACTACTTGTGAAGTCAGACAGACTAGATTTGAAAGGGCTCTGCCACATGTAGCTGTGTGACCTCAGGCAAATTGCTTACCCTCTCTGAGTTTCAGTGCTCTCATCAGTAATATGTCTCCAAAAGGAGATCATTTTGTACTGAACATGAATTTCTGGAACAGATTCAATGAAAAAAATACCTACAGAGTGTAAACTTGCCTAGTGTGAAAGCTGGCACATATTAGGTACTCAATAAAGGCCATCCTGAATCCATCAAAGGCCAAAGCTACATACCACGTGACAGACAAGTCTCAGGGGAGATGTCAATTCTAAAAGGACTAAAAAGTCTATGGGTGCCACTTTTTTTCCCAACAGCATTTGCTCACTTCTTGCCCCTGTGTCACGTTTTGGTACTCATACTTCTTGCAATATTTCAAACTTCATTATTATTGTATTTGGTATGGTGATCGGTGATCAATGATCTTTGATGCTTTTATTGTAGTTGTTTGGGAATTTCAATTTTTTTGGCAGTGAGGTTGTTTTAAGATTTATTTATTTATTTGTTTGTTTATTGGCTCTGATGGGTCTTCGCTGCGACAAGCGGGTTTTTTCTAGTCGCGGGGAGCAGGGGCTACTCCTCACTGCGGTGGCCTCTCTTATTGTGGAGCATGGGCTCTAGGCACACAGGCTTCAGCAGCTGCAGCTCAAGGGCTCTCGAGCATGGGCTCAGTAGTTCTGGCACATGGGCTTACCTGCTCCACAGCATGTGGGATCATCCCAGACCCATTTCCCCTGCATTGGCAGGTGGATTCTTAACCACTAGACCACCAGGGAAGCCCAGTGAGATGTTTTTGAATTAAGATCTATGCATTTTGGAGGCAAAGAATACTTTTGCACACTTGGTAGACTACAGTACACTGTGAGAAAAACTTTTACAAACCCTCGGGAAAAACGAATGAATAAATAAAAGGACTTAAAAGCATCTACCAGACATCCCCATCTGCACACCCCAGGAGGGAAAACAGGCGAATTTGGAGAAGTCCACCATTCATCATGACCCAGGAGCCAAGCCCGGGAGGTCCTGGTGGATGGGAGGTGGGGAGGGGAAGTTTGAGGGGGGAGGGCAGTGTGAGAGAACCGACAGTTTTGGAGTTTCTTTTCTATTTAAGGTTTGGCTAACCCTTTGGTAAAACTCATTTCTGGTTCATGCTCTTAGCAGGAAAATACATTCACGCTAAACAGTAAGAATGGACCCTGGCTTGGAAAGTTCTCAAAGGTTTTCACATCTCTCTTGTGTTTCCTGCAACTGAGGGGTGACATGAGTTATGACTCGATTTGAATAATTGTACGCTGACGATTTACAGGGGAAACACCCAGGGCAACTTTCTGACCGGGGGTCTTATGACAGGATGGATTTAAATAAAGAAAATCTGTGTCTGTAAGTGAGGAAGACTCTCCCTGGATGCAAAGACTGGGAACACACAGTGAACAACAGGGGTGCCCCAGAGCATGGACATTATCAGAAGGAGCATCTAAAAGAGAATGGCACAGGGTCATAAGCACCAGGTAGAGAAAAAGTAAAATGTGTGGCATGTATGTAACTAGAGCTGGGGCTGGGAGTTCAGGCGAAGTCTTCCAAAAGGTAACATTTCAGGCAAGAAGCAAAGGCTGTGGATGAGCTTCCCAGGGCTGTTGTCACAAAGTATCATGCACTGGGTGGCTTAAAACAACAGAAATAAACTCTCACAGTTTTGGAGGGGAGAAGTCTAAAATTAAGGGTACACCAGGGCCACACTCACTCTAAAACCTGTAGGGTAAGATCCTTCCTAGGACTTCCCTGGTGGCTCAGCGGTAAAGAATCCACCTGCAATGCAGAAGATGCAGGTTCGATCCCTGGGTCAGGAAGATACCCTGGGGGATAAAATGGCAACCCACTGCAGTATTCTTGCCTGGAGAATTCCATGGACAGAGGAGCCTGGTGGGCTACAGTCCATGGGGTTGCGAAGAGTCAGACACTACTTAGGGACTAAATCACAACAAGAAGATCCTTCCGTGCCTCTTCCAGCCTCTAGTGGTCCTGCCGGCAATCCTTGGCATTCTGTGGCTTGTAGCAGCATCACTCCAATCTCCGCCTCCATCTTCAAGTGGCCTTCTTCCCTCTGCATCTGTGCCTTTCTTATAAGGACTCACAGTCATTGGTTAGGGGCCACCCCAACCCCTGTCCAACCTCATCTGAACTGGATCACATCTGCAAAGATTCTGTTTCCAAATAAGGTGGCATTTACAGATGCCGCGGGCTAGGACCTGAATCTGGTGTGTGTGTGTGTGTGTGTGTGTGTGTATGTGTGTGTGTGTGGACAGGGGAGACCCATTCTATGGAGTTCAGGGAGCAACACAGTTGCATGAGCAGCTGCCCAAACCCTGAACTAGAGCTGGAAGGGTGGGAGATGGCGCCTCTGGGGACGTGAAGAAGCCAGCGTGCCTGGAGCACAGTGAGTGGAGGGAAAGCCAGCTTCCACGGTCCTGGGGGACAGGGAGGATCTAGGTGGATTCAGCACTCTCTGAGAAAGGCACGCCTTTTCCAGCTCATGCCAAAGCGGACTGAAAGAGGCTGACGCAGGCAGCAGTGGGGGGGAGGCAGGCAGGGAGTCACGGCCACTGGTGCTTTCATAGTCGGATGCACCGCACCTGCGCCCAGCCTGCCGCTCTGGAGAAGTGGACGTGAGGCAGAAGCCTCCTGGCAGGGGTGTGTTCTCTGCTCTGGAAAACCAGAGGCTAAAATTGTCCCCTTTACCACACAGTTGCTGCCTGAGTGCATCCTGACAGGCAGCCGGGGAAACCAGAAAATGTTTTCCTGTGCAAAAATTATGGTCCCTTGGCTATATATAACAAATGTATTTTGGTCTTTGAGATATATATATAATGTATATCTTGATAGATATGCTATATATATACATATAGCAATATTGAAAGTTTCAAGCATATATTAATATATAAAACACATGTATCTTATCACTTTATATATGTATCATGTAGACCAAAAAGTTTATGCTTAAAATAAAAGTTTATGTTCTGTGCAGGCTGTCTTTGGTATTTATTCCACAAGCATTTACTGAGTGCCTACCACATCATACATGCTGTTCCAGGCAGGGGCTGAGATGAAAACTCCTGCCCTCTTGGAGCTGACTTTCTAGTGGGATTGCGGAAACTAATGGATCACCCAAAACAATAGTAAAGCACGTTAAAAGGCACCAAGGGCCACAGAGGAACATCCAGACAGGAAAGGAAAGAATGGGCAGCCTGGAGTGTGGTTGAGTTTGCGTGTTAAATACACTGGCCATGCTGGCCTTGCTGATGGAGATGTCAGAGCAAAGATGTGAAGGAGGTAAGGAAGTGGGAGGTGAGGGCCAGGAGGAGACCGCGGGTGCAGAATCCCAAGGCAGAGCTCACAGGGAGTCTGCAGTATAACCCGGCAGGAGGGCAGGGTGGGATGTGTTCAATGGAAAGAACTAGAACATGATGGGGGCAGCAGAGTCCTGTCCTGTCCCTTCCCTGAACAGGATGGGAACCTGTGGGGGTGGGGGGTTGAAGCAGAGAGGTTTGATGCTCTGGCTTCCATTTCAAAGAGTCACCCAGGCTGTCTTGAGAGGAGATTGTAGAGGGGCAAGGGCAGAGGCAGGAAGGATAAAGAGCTGTCATAATAATGCAGGCAAGAAATACAACGCTGGCACCAAGGCAGGCGCAATGGGGAGTGGGAGGAGTTAATAATCCGGGTATACGTTACCGACCACCTGGAAGTGATGGGTGAGTGAAAGGAGTCGAAGGTTGACTGACACCAAGGCTGCATATAGCCTGAGCAGCTGAAAGATGGCGTTGCCATTACTGGTGATGGAGAGGACCACACATGAGGAGCTGGGAGGAAGATAGGAAGTTTGCGATGACGGTTAGACACCCAGGTGGAGACGTGAGGGAGGCAGCTGAAAGCCCCCAGGCTGGAGGGGGACGGAGCATTTGGAAGATGTCTGAGTAAGGAGGACAAGATATCCCTGAGACCAACGGAGCTCTCCAAGGACTTGTGCATAGATATTGGTTAGCCAAAAATTTGTTTGGATTTTTCCATAGGATGTTATGGAATAGAAAGTAGAATATATTTTAGAAAACAGAGATAAATTAGAAAAGAAAGGCAACCAAGAATCAAGGCCTCAAGGCAACAGTTGTGATTCTCTAAGACATAGGTTCAGGAAAAGAAGGAAAAATGGGCTAAGGGACCTGGGAGGAGCACCTGGGGGCGAGGAGGCAATCCAGGAAGGCAGACGAGGGAGCTGCTTCAAGGAGGGTTTACTGACTGCGTCAAAGACAGTTGACTGTCAAGTAAAACAAGACTGGGAACAAACACTGGCGAGTACACTTAGATTTTGGAAATGAGGACAAGACGCCTCCTGGCACACGTGGATTTTCTGTTCTTACTTCTTGCTCCAGACACAATAATAACTAGGTTATCTTAAGTCTGAGTACAATCTTAGTTTCTGTCAATCCTTCCTGCCAGAAGTCCATTCACTTCTAGCATTATAACACTCCTGGTGTTATAGGCTGCATTGTGTTCCTCCGTATTCACATGCTGAAGTCCTCACTTCCAGTATTTCTGGATGTGACTTTATTTGGAAGTTGCGTATGTGCTCAGTCGCTAAGCCATACCCAACTCTTTGCGACCTCATGGACTGCAGCCTCCTCTGTCCCTGGGACTTCCCAGGCAAGAATACTGGAGTGCATTGCCTTTTCTTCTCCAGGGACTCTTCCAGACCCAGGGATCAAACCCAAGTCTCCTGCATTGGCAGGTGGGTTCTTTACCACCGAGTCACCAGGGAAGCCCCTTTCTTTGTAAACAAGATCTTTAAAGAGGTGAGTAAGTTAAAATGAAGCCATTTAGGGTGAGATCATAATCCATAAGAGAGACACTGGAGATTCACACAGAGAAAAGGCCATGTGAGGACACAGAGAATGGCTGCCTGCAAGCCAAGGAGAGAGGCCTCAGAAGAAACCAAGTCCTCTGACACCTCTCTTGGACTTCTAGGCTCCAGAACTGTGAGAAAATAAATTTCTCTTTAAGCCTCTCAGTCTGCGACATTTTGTTACAGCATCTCTAGCAAACAAATCCAACTGAAAAATAGGAAATTATTCTTCATCTTTGCATCTCTTACACCTAACAAAATCATGGCTCCTATGATCATAAAGCAGATGATTATTGAATAAAAGGGCAAGAGGGCTTTTGATTTCCAACATACAGCAATGTGATTGGCTGTATTCCTTAAAATAAGGTTTGACTATCAAACAAGATGAAATGTACTTTCTCTTAATATACATGAAGTCAAGAGGGAGGGAGCTCAGGACTAGCAAAGGACTTCCTAGTTTTGGAGACTCTTTAATACTGTTATATTACATTCTACCTCATGGTTCAATATAGCTGCTTAAGTGCCAACAATTACTGCTACATTCTAATGAGCTGGAAAAAAGAAGGGGTGCTCCCTCTTTCTTTCCCATTAGGAAATCTTCAAAAGACACATTCAAGAAGGATACTTGTGTTTCTATCCTAGTGATGAGAAACTAGTCATGTGACCACACCTTGCAGCAAGGGAGGCTGGGAAGTTTAGCCTTTATTCTGGGCAACCAAGTGCACAGCTGAAAGACAGAGATTCTATTATTAATATGAGAGGAAAGTGTGACCCTTCTGGGCACTACTCTTCCATGAGTTCTCCCAGTAGAATTCTGCAACCAGCGCAGCAGCCCAACCAACCTTCCCAGCGGGGCCTCTCTGCATAGCATCCTAGGGAGCAGGCTGGAAACCAAGTCTAGATCAACAGAGAGAGAATCTCCTCTGCAAACAGGACGTGCCACCTCTAGAGGTCCTCACTGGGATCCAGTGGTGGAAAAGAGGAAATGGCAGAATACAAATGATATGTGCAAGACTTAGAAAATGAACTTATGGTTGTCAGGGAGAGAGAAGGATGGGGATGGAATAGTTTGGGACTTTGGGAAGGTCATGGACATACTGGTATATTTAAAAATGGATAACCAACAAAGGCCTACTGTATAGCACATGGAACTCTACCCAATGTTATGTGCCAGCCTGGATGGGAAGGGGTTTGTGGGAAAATGGATACATGCGTATGTAAGACTGAGCCCCTTTGCTGCTCACCTGAAACTATCACAACATTATCAATCATCTTTATTCCAATACAAAATAAAAAGTTAGAAGAATGATCTGTGCAGACTCCCTGAGGGGCTATCTGGGGCAGGGAGTACAAAAGAGTGTGTGTTGGGGGTTGAGGGGACATGGATAACCAGCCTCCCCTGTCCCAGAGATGAGATGTGATGGAACCTGTCCTGGAGTCAATGAGCCACGTCACCAACCTGGATGCAGAAGCAGGAAGAGATGATGAGGGAGGCAGAGGGAAGCCCCCTCCAGTTCTGGACATGTCCCCCGAGAGATCTGCCTGCCTCCTTAAGTGTGTCTAGGTGCCAACCATCAGAAGGCAGCACTGCTGTACCTCTGCAGGTCCAATGAGGGGTCAGCTGGCACATCAGCCATGGAGGGCCTGGAAGTCATGCCTCCTTGAACTTGGACAGGAGTCTGTCAGGGCCACCGGAGAATCGCTATGAAAGTACTCCTGGGGCAGCTGACAGCTCCTCGCAGAAACTACAGAGCACACTCTTAACAGGTGAGGTTAAACACAGCATCCTACTAGGAGAGCCCAGGGTGGGAACAGGCTGGAAAGAAGACTCAAGGAGCTCTGATGCAGGGGACCTGCCTCCTTTCAAATTCTGGTCCGCCACTTGCCAGCGAGGTGACCTTGGGCAGGACACCTCCCTTTGTTGAGGCTCAGTCTCTGAAGCTAAAAGTGACAAGACTGAATCAAATCATGCCTGGGCTTCCAGTCAGCTCTGGAATTTCAACTTTGGCTCTGTGTGATTCTGCGTTACAACCACGGCAGTTGTTGTTCAATGGCTAAGTCATGTCCAACTCTGTGATCCCATTGACTGCAGCACGCCAGGCTCCTCTGTCCTCCACAGAAGGTGGGAACAAGAGGAACACACCTGTGAGTTCTTCCTGGAATCCCTAGCCCTCCATATTATTTTTCGCTGCCCCATTTTCCAGGGTCTTTGGCTTGTAGCTCCTTCAATGATCCAAAATAAAATTTGTCTTCTTATATTTTCCAAGTCCCAGAGGCTTCATTTATTCCCTCCCCAATCAAAGATCAATTTCCACACGGCAGCTAGAGTGACCCTAAAATGCAAATTACCCACAGAAAATCCCTTGCTGACTGTCCACTGCTCTTAGTGTAAAGCCAGTCTCCATACTAGGACCTACAAGCCCAGCATCGCTTGGCTCCTGCCCACCCCCCAGCCTCCCAACAGACATCTTGCTCCCACCTTGTTACCCAAGGCCACACCGTCTCTTCAGTTTCTCAGCGCTGCCAAAGTGTCTCCCATCTCAGGACCTTCGCCTGAACATCTTCCCCATTCCCTGTAGCTGATCCTTCAGGTTTTGGCTTCAAGCTCACCTCTGCAGAGAGGGCTTCACTGGGCCCCCATCTCATCTCGTGTGTTCCCTGTTTCATCTTTCTCAGCCCAGTGTTTACTCCTGGTGTATTTAAACTGCTTTAGTGATCTATTTACTTTTCCTTTATTGATTTAATTTGGGTTGGCACACCCAGGGGAGCAGGGATCTGGTCTATAAATATGTATAATACTATATGCTAAGGGCTAAGTGATGGAGGCAGTCACAGGATATTGAAATAAATGTGTGTTTGCATAAATATCTAAAACATTTAACAATGCATATGTTGAAGAAAGGACAGAGAGAGGAAGAGAGGATGGGAGGGAAGGGGAAAGAGAGGAAGGAAGGATGCAAAATCTGGGATTTTTCGAAACTGAAATCTAGGTCTGTCTACCTCAAATCCCACTTACTTCCCATGCCCTGCTTTGTCATCAATCAATGAACAAACCATCCTGAGGCTGGCACCAAGCTGGGGAATATGGATAATTAAGGTGCTTACAATGTAATTGAGGAAGCAAAACTACCACACATATAACAGGACAGTGGACGTGAAAAACAAAAAGAAGCCATTAGCAAAGTTTTTTGTAGAAGCATATTAATTATGGAGAATGATACTTAGGACACATTTTTAACTAAAAGCAAATTAGAAAGCAGCATGTTTTCTATGTGTGTATATACACATATAGACAAAGAAAAACGTTCTGGATGATTACACACCAAATTGTCAACCGACTGTATTCAAATGAGGTGATTACTTGTATTAATTTGTTTATTGCTGTTGATTTAAATTTTATGTAGCTATTATCATTTTTTTCTTGGAACAAGCAAATTGTAGTCAAAGTTACTTTTTATATAACAAGTTACTTTTAAACACACATGTAAGTCCATAGGAAGCTGCAATGGTCCACTGTGATTCCCATAGGAAGGGTAGGCCAATGGTCAAGAGTGGCTTCTAGAAGGAGGGGACGCCATGAACTGAAGTGGTTCAGGCAGGAAGGGAGGACATTTCCTGCTGTCATTTGTTCACAATGACCCTGGCAGCGGTGCCTGACCCCTCACCAGGGCTCTGCTTCTTCAGGCCTTAAAGCAGAAGTGTGGCATGTTGGCTGGGCCCTTGAGAGGCCTCTCTGGTCTGACCTTGACCTAGAATCCTTCTACACACCCTCAAATCCAAAGTGTCTTGATAGCATCCTTTCCTGGAAAAGCTCATGATTTTGTATTACCCAGGAAGAAGGAGCGAGTGAACCAGGTGGCGCCCTACGCAATGACGTGGAGAGAGGGAATTGAGTGAAGTGGCCTTGGTGGGTGACCAGCTCCCCATCGGTCAGCTGGCTGACCCTGGGCAAGTCACTTAATCTTGGAGCTTCCGGTAACTCATCTGTAAAATGGCACAATGGCTCTCTCACGGGGCTCTTACAGGGGCCAAGTGGGACAAGTTCTGTGAAATGAATGAGAAAAGGGTAGAAACAGTTGCTTTCTAAGCAATAACTGTTCACACATGCTGCTGCTGCTGCTACTGCTAAGTCACTTCAGTCGTGTCTGACTCTGTGCGACCCCATCCCTGGGATTCTCCAGGCAAGAACACTGGAGTAGGTTGCCATTTCCTTCTCCAATGCATAAAAGTGAAAAGTGAAAGTGAAGTCACTCAGTCATGTCCGACTCTTTGCGACCCCATGGACTGCAGCCTACCAGGCTCCTCCGTCGGTGGGATTTTCCAGGCAAGAGTACTGGAGTGGGGTGCCATTGCCTTCTCCAGTCCACACATGCTAGCAAGTAATTATCCTACGGAAATTCACCAGGAGGAGCAGCAGCACACCTCTGTTGAATAACCAAGAAGGTACATTCAACGGAAGGTACATCACAGTCCCTGCCCGTTCTGACCTCTGACCTCTGGAGATTGAGATGTCTGGGCAGATGGCCATAGAGGGAATACCCATAGAATGTGCCCAGGAGGAAATTAGGTGCTGCCGGTTTGCTGGTCAGAAAGGAAACCTCTCCAAAGAAGGGGTTGGTGGATGAAGAGGAGCCTTGCAGAAAACATTTTCCTACTGAGCACCTACTGTGTGCCAGGAACTGGATTCTCTCTAATATAAGACCCTACCAGGAGTTGGCTTCCCAGGCGGTGCTAGTGGTGAAGAATCTGCCTGCCAGTGCTGGAGACATAAGAGATGCGGGTTCAATCCCTGGGTCAGGAAGATCCTCTGGAGGAGGGCATGGCAACCCACTCCAGTACTCTTGCCTGGAGAATCCCATGGACAGAGGAGTCTGGTGGGCTACAGTCCATAGGGTCACAAAGAGTCGGGCCAGACTGAAGCGACTTAGTATGCACCAGGTAGTTATCATCACCACCATTTGAAAAAAGAGGAAAGCGAGGTGCAGAGCATGCGGATCACGCAGCCAGAAAACGGCCTCTCTGCTTTCACTCTGCTCACAGCGATCAGTCTCCACCGGAGCGGAGGGGCCACCACCGGAAGTGCGGGTGTTGTCGAAAGACTGATGGTGCGGTGAAGAGGGGACAGGGGTGACTTGAGAAGCTCTCTGTTTCCCTCGGCAGCTGTTTTTCCATTCTCACCTGTGCCCTGCATTGACCCTGTTGATTGCAGAGTCACCATCCCACCATCAGCTTTGAAAGTGCACAGTTCCCCTGGTGTTCAAAGCTTCCTGCGCTCTTCTTTGTGAGGTTCTAAACCCTGGGGCTTTTCTCTCTCTCCCCAGAATGTGAGGGTCTCAGCCACAGCCCTGGGGCTACAGAAGGGCCAAGGCTCAGGAGCAGGAGTCAGCCACACCTCACCATCTTCACCTTTGTCCTCTCTTTGGGGTTAAGAGTGTCTGTTGTCCTGACCTTCTGGAGGAAAAAGGAAGAAAAAGATCTGCTGAGTATGAAGTGGTAGCAAAACAAGGACGTAGCCCGCATCTCTCAGCTGGCACAATGGGCAGGAATCCTTTCAAGTAAAGACTGCAGAGTGCTCGATAAATGCCACGCAACCTAGAAAGATCCCCATCACCACATCACAAAATCAAGATCCTGAGAGGTTTCTAACTGTGGGTCTTGACTCTCAAGAGGAAAGACAACATATAACACAGATCTTTGACGATCTCTCTCCCAAACCAGCAAATATATGACTTACTGTGTTATAAAAATAGCTGGCTAGTTACAATGTTTTGGGCACCTGATACACTAGCTGATTTAATATCCACAGCCACCCAACTTGGTAAGTATCACTGTTACCACTTTACAGACTGGAATATTGAGGCTAAGCAAGGCTAACTACAGTGTCCTAGGTCATTCCAGTGATAACAATGGGAGAGTGAATCAGAAACCTGAGTACTTTGTGCCCTGGACAGAGTGGATCCCTTCTGCTCCCTGTCAACATCCTATCCATGGGTACCATGTAGTCAGCTGTATCTAGTGGGTCATCCCTTTTTATCTTGACTCATCTCCTGTGTGGTTCCTTAAGCCTGGACTTGGTGCAGGACACAAGACCAATCCCTAATGAGTCTGTGAACAACTCACTAGTGGCTTGAGTTTCTTTTCACACAGAAATGAAAGTAACACCGTCTTAAAAGGAGAGTAGGAAAGCACAGAAAAGTCAGTTCTGCCCATGCCGGAATAATGTGGTAGAATTAGAGCGTCAAAGGAAAAATTAATCGTCTTAGAGAGGGCAGTG
This sequence comes from Cervus canadensis, assembly GCF_019320065.1. Classification (NCBI taxonomy): domain Eukaryota; kingdom Metazoa; phylum Chordata; class Mammalia; order Artiodactyla; family Cervidae; genus Cervus; species Cervus canadensis. Next base: position 16,879,354 of record NC_057397.1, on the reverse strand, counting down.
AGAATACGTGCTAGCTGCTTGTTTTCAGTTGGTAACTGCCCACACACCTGCAATCAGGGGAAAATGAAATCTGTGGTCACCTACAGACAGGGTGCCCTTGACATTCAGAGTCAGAGCCACAAAGATTTGCTATTGAGTCTGATAGTATATATTTGAGGCTTTGTAGGTCATACGTTTCTCTCAAAACTACTCAACTCCATCCCTGTGGCAGAAAAGCAGCCCTAGACAATATATAAACGAATGGGCAAAGCTGTGTTCCAATAAAGCTTTATTAACAAGATCAAGCAATGGGCCATTCTTGGTGTGTGAGCCATAGTTTGCTGATTCCTGGCTTAGAACAGACACAACAATAGACTATTTAATGAGAATTGGTAGTATGGTAGGCACTCCGCATATTTGATAGGTGCACTTCACACAAAGTGTGAATAGACAGGTGCACTTCACACAAAGACATTGTGGGTTCAGTGCCAGACCACTGCAAAACGGCAAATATCACAATAAAGTGAGTCACATGCAGTTTTTATTTTCTCAGTTCACATAAAAGTTGCATTTGCACTATGCTGTATGTAGTATGTTAACTGTGCAACAGCAGTATGTTTAAAACACAAGGCTCAGGACTTCCTTGGTAGCACAATGGATAAGAATCCACCTGCTAACGCAGGGGACTGCGTTCAATCCCTGGTCCAGGAAGACTCCACGTGACTCGGAACAACTAAGTCCAAGAACCGCAACTGCTGAGGCCTGCGCACCTAGTGCCTATGCTCGGCAACCAGAGAAGCCGCTGCAATGAGAAGCCCACACACCTCAACAAAGAGTAGCCCTGCTCTCTGCAACTAGAGGAAGCTTACGCAGCAATGAAGATCCAGTGCAGCCAAAAATAAAGAAATAAAATTATTTTTTAAAAAGTGTATATGACTTGATTAAAACATACTTTACTGCTATGGATGATGAGGGTTGTACGACAATGTGACTGTACTTAGTACTCTGAACTGCACTGTTAAATATGGTTAAAATAGCATGTTTTATATTATGAGACTTTTACCACAATTTTAAAAAAAAATTTAAACTTTATTGCTAAAAAATTGCCAAACCTGAAAATGCAAAGCTGCCACAAATCTTTAATTTGTAAAAAAATGCAGTATCTGCAAAGCATAATAAAACCAGGCACGCCTGTATCTCCTTCCACTAATAGGTGTTTGCTGTGTGCTTACCACAGGCCAGGCACTATTCTAGGCACAGGACTTCAGTTCGGTAAAAGACAAAACCCAGCTCCCCAAGCTTACCTGACACGGAAGCCTGTCTCCACCCCTCCCCAGGAGAAACCATCACCCCCGCTTTCCAGATGCAGGAAAGAGGTTCAGAGAGGAAACATCTCAGAGCCCATGAGGAGCAGAGCTAGGATGCCAGGCTAGATCCCATATCTCAGTTCTTGGTACCACTTCATGCCATCCTTCACGTTAGAATCAAGACCCTCGACTCACCCTCCATGCCAGCCCCGGGTCTCACTCTTCCAAGCTGTCAACCCTGCACTGAGCTAACCTGCAGCTGTGGGAAACTTCAGTACAGTGTAAGCCTCCATTTCAAAACCTAAGGCAAGAGAGGATGCAGTGGAAACCACCGACCTCTAAGAAATCCAGAGCCGCAGCCTCATCCATGTCTGGGATGCAGACATTTCCACCACCGCCCCAGCCTCTCCCACAGGGTCCCACAGACCTCGGCCTCAGGGAGGGCCCGGAGCAGGAGGAGGAGCTAAGAGACACAGCCCTGCTGTCTGAAGGCCACTGTGCGGGGCCCTGTTCCCCATCGGGTCGGCCATCCTCTTCTGGTTTAGTGTGTGTGTGTGTGTGGCTTGGATCTCCAAATAAAAGAGCTCTCTGTGGGAGGGAATTAAGACAGGAAGGGAAAGAGAGGGGAAGAATGGACTTTTCTTGAGCTTCTACTTGATGCTCATTCTTTAAGAGCCATTCCATCCCCAGACAAGGGGCTGGGTACATGCCGCTGCTCTCATTTCATAGACCAGGGATTGGTAGACTTTTTTTGTAAAAGGCCAGGTAGTAAATATTTTTGATTTTGTGAGCCACGCAGCCTCTCTCAAAGCTACTCAACTACGCCTTTATTGTGTGAAAGCTCTTCACACATTGTTACTGTGTAGACAGTACATACATGAAGAAGCATGGCTGTTTATCAATAAAACTTTATTTATAGACACCAAAGTCTGATTTTCCTCTAATTTCCAAGTATTATGAAATAGTCTTCTTTTTTTTTTCAATTCAAAAGATGTAAAGATGTTTACGTTTCCATTTAACTTAATTCGCTTTTAAAATGTACATTCAGAGACATAACATTTTAAAGGTAAAAATCATTTAAAATGCAGCGCCCATTCTTAGTTCATGGGCTTCCTACAAAGGTGTAATGGGTTGGATGTCGTCCAGAGGTCACAGTTTGCTGACCTCTGTCCTAGATGATGTCACTGCTATGCAGGAATGTTGGGCTTATGCCTTAATCACGTGGTATAAAAGTCTAACCCAGAACCTAAGCTTGCAAGTTATTGTTTTTGTTCAGTCCCTAAGTCGTGTCCAACTCTTTTGCGACCCCATGGACTGTAGCCTGCCAGGCTGCTCTGTCCATGGGATTTCCCAAGCAAGAATACTGGAGTGGGTTGCCATTTCCTTCTCCAGGGGATCTTCCTGACCCAAGGATGGAATTCGAGTCTCCTGCCTGGCAGGCGATTCTTTACCACTGAGTCACCAGGGAAGCCCTAAGTTTGCAGATTACTGGTGTAGAATTCCTAGGGTTTTAGCAAAAGCTTATCTGTCTTTGACAATTGCGGGTAAAACAGTAAAGGCTTTCACTCATTCATTCATTCATTGATCCTTTAAAATGTGCAGATCTAAGAGGTGGAAAGTATTCATGTCAAGAGCCCCTTTTAAGCCTTAAAACAATTCTTGAGACAGTTGGTTATTTACCACATTTATCTCCATTTTTCCAGATGAGAGCACAGAGGTATAGAGAAAAGCCGTGTTCTTTCCATTTTCTCAGCTGCTTAGTCATTGTGGGGGTGAGATGTTTTCCTTAAGGTGCTAAAGCATAACTGAAATACGCAAAATCAGAAGAACAGAAAAGAGAGAGAGATTTGAAAGTTTAAAAATACATACAGCTGGAGCCAATGGGAAGATTTCAGGGGAGGATGGATTTGGACTGAGCGATATTTCAACCATCAGAGATGGAGTACCCTGGGCAACAAGGAGCAGAAACAACAAGGTCCCAGAGAGGGGATGGAAGGCTGTATGGAGAGCAAGGGATTTACTAGGCTGTGCAAAAGTTACGAAAGACCCTGGGGAGGTGGGCTGGGCTGGCCTGAGGAAGACCTGAGACTCCTGCCTGGGGGAGGGGATGAGCTTCAGGGAGCTGGAAATTCCTGGGGGCCAAGTGCCTTAGTTTAGGAGTGTGACTGATTTCAGAAGGTGCTAGAAGAGGGTGTTGAAAGGGGGTAGGGGAGAAAATTCCACACAGGAGAGGGGCTGACCACCAGCTGGACATTCTCGGCCAGAGAGTTTGCAGCCCTCGTGGCGCTGGGAGGGTTTGCTGAGCCCACCTTCTTACCTTAACAGGTGAGCTGGTGAAAATGGAGGTAGCTGGCTCTTCCAGGTTGAAGCTCAGGCACCTGGCACACAGACAGGAGCAGAGCTCCGTCCAATTCTTGATCCTGGGAAAGCCCAGCTTCTTCACCCCCTTTTATATCCTGATATTCACACTAGGGCGGCCATCAGCAGTCCGGCTTGAGGTTGTGAAACTGAGACCCTGAGGTCACAAAGTCTTGATTGAAGATACATCCTAAGTTTTCCCTATGACTGCAAATAATGATCGCATTTGGAGATCAAACCAGTCAATCCTAAAGGAAATCAACCCTGGATATTACCAGAAAGACTGATGCTGAAGCTCCAATACTTTGGCCACCTGATACAAAGAGCCGACTCATTGGAAAAGACCCTGATGCTGGGAAAGATTGAAGGCAACAGGAGAAGGGGGCTACAGAGGATGAGATGGCCGGATGGCATCACCGACTCAACACATACGAGTTTGAGCAAGCTCCGGAGATAGTTAAGGACAGGGAAGCCTGATGTGCTGCCATTCATGGGGTCGCAAAGAATCATACAAGAGTGAACAACAAATAACAAATAATGGTTAGCATCGAGTGCTGGTGGCATGTTTTCACAGGCTATCCTATTTAACTATTTAATCTTTATAACCTGATGAGAAGTTATTATATATATATATTATATATATGTCATATTACATGATATGCCACCAAAGAATCTTAAGTGTAAGCAGTCGCTCCGTACCATGCTGAGTCCACAGCTAGTATTAAACCCAGGCTGTTGGATGCTACAACCTTTGTCTTTCAAAACCTTTTCACATCTTTATGATCCCCATCTAGTGTACGAGACACACCCCAGGGGATATTCAGTAGAAGAGAGAAAGAGATGAAGGAAGAATCTGAGTCTGGGGGACACCGGAGTCCCTGCTGTCTCCCCGGATGACAAGAGCACGTGCGTGCAGGGGAGGAGCGGGTAAACAAGCTGACGTGGGCATTGGAAGGCGATTCTGAGTAAAGGTCAAGCTTTCCAAAGCGAGAGAGCAGGCAGAAGGGTAGTGACTCTATCCAAGCGGCACTGGCTTAGCAGGCTGCCAAGGAGAGTACTGAACGTGGCCTGGCACCTATCGTTGTATAATCATCTCAGCCTTGCCAGGTCACTCCAGAACACCAGGGCAAACTTCGTACCAGAAAAACAAGCTCACGAATGCCTGCCAGTTAGGACAGTCAGAGGAGTAAACACAGGAGGAGTCACACACCTGGGACCCCCGAGCTGCCCCCCTGCCCCACTGGGCTGATAATAATCACATTCCAGCATTTACGGAGCACGTGCATGACCAGCTTGGGAGGTCTCAGAAGCTGCATATGCACTGTCTCTGAGACATCGAGAGAAGTCTTTGGCACTTCCCTGGCAGTCTAGTGGTTAGGACTCTGCACTTCTATAGCAGCGCGGGGCGGGGACTGGGTAATAGGTTGGGAAACTAAAATCCCACATGCACCGCAACATGGCAAAGAAAAAAAAAAAAGAGTATAAAAATAAAAGTCCATAAAGAAAGTACTAAAATCATCCCATTTTACAGATGAGGGTCAAGAATTTGCCATGGATCCTTGAGCTATTCAACAGTGGAGCTGGAATTTGACCCCAGGCAACCTGATCCCAGCAGGTACACCCAAGGCCTCTGTGCTAAAAAGGGGCAACTGGGCACAGGGTCATGGAAACAAAGATCCCAGATTCTGGGACTGTGTGGAATCTGATCTCAGCTCTACTGCTTCTAGCTAGAGTTGGGTGACCTTGGATTAACTATGCTCAGTGTCTGTTAGTTAATGGATAAAACACAGATACCTGGGTTCTAGGGTAGTGGTGAGAATGAGATATATAAGCAAAGTAGCTGCCAATAGTTCCTTCCTAACTGGTGTCTGGTTCTCACGAGGCACACTGCCTCTGCCACCTACCAGAGTACAGCATGGGTCTTCTCTGAACCTCAGGTTTCTTTTCAGCTCCCATCAGGAGTCACCTCCCCCAAATGAAATAAAATGAATAATAAAGAGTCATTCCACTCTCCTGGGCTGCACTTTCTGTTTAGTGAACACCCAGCTAGAGTGGCATCAGGTGACCCCAAAGGCTACCCCCAAAACATGTTCTCTGATCATCCAGCCCCAGGTCTTCCTCCATCCCAGCACAGTCAGCCTTTAACCCCACCCATTCATTCTGTTCTGAAAGAGATGGGAATACCAGACCACCTGACCTGCCTCTTGACAAACCTATATGCAGGTCAGGAAACAACAGTTAGAACTGGACATGGAACAACACACTGGTTCCAAATAGGAAAAGGAGTGCGTCAAGGCTGTATATTGTCACCCTGCTTATTTAACTTATATGCAGAGTACATCATGAGAAACGCTGGGCTGGAAGAAGCATAAGCTGTAATCAAGATTGCCGGGAGAAATATCAATAACCTCAGATATACAGATGGCACCACCCTTATGGCAGAAAGTGAAGAGGAACTAAAAAGCCTCTTGATGAAAGTGAAAGAGGAGAGTGAAAAAGTTGGCTTAAAGCTCAACATTCAGAAAACTAAGATCATGGCATCTGGTCCAATCACCTCATGGCAAATAGATGGGGAGACAGTGGAAGCAGTGTCAGACTTTTTTGGGGGGAGCTCCAAAATCACTGCAAATGGTGATTGCAGCCATGAAATTAAAAGACGCTTACTCCTTGGAAGGAAAGTTATGACCAACCTAGATAGCATATTAAAAAGCAGAAACATTACTTTGCCAACAAAGGTCCATCTAGTCAAGGCTATGGTTTTTCCAGTGGTCATCTGTGGATGTGAAAGTTGGACTGTGAGGAAAGCTGAGCGCCAAAAAATTGATGCTTTTGAACTATGTATGGTGTTGGAGAAGACTCTTGAGAGTCCCTTGGACTGCAAGGAGAGCCAACCAGTCCATCCTGAAGGAGATCAGTCTTGGGTGTTCATTGGAAGGACTGATGTTGAAGCTGAAACTCCAGTACTTTGGCCACTTCATTAGAAGAATTGACTCATTGGAAAAGACCCTGATGCTGGGAGGGGTTGGGGGCAGGAGGCGAAGGGGACGACAGAGGATGAGATGGTTGGATGGCATCACCGACTTGATGGACATGGGTTTGAGTAGACTCCGGGAGTTGGTGATGAACAGGGAGGCCTGGCGTGCTGCGATTCATGGGGTCGCAAAGAGTCAGACACGACTGAGCGACTGAACTGAACTGATTCATTCTCTTGCCAGTTCATTACCCTCCCTCCACTCAGGGAATAACCAAGGAAATTTAAAAGGTAGCAAATTCAGCTGAGGCAATCTGGCTTATTTCTAGAAGTTAAGACACTCAGTCTAGAGTGCAAAAATTAGAAATCTTGAACTCACCAAAGGCAGGTGAAGACAGTCTTCTGTAAGGCTTCCCTGATAGCTCAGTCAGTAACGAATCCACCTGCAATACAAGAAACCCTGGTTCTATTCCTGGGTCGGGAAGATCCACTGGAGAAGGGATAGGCTGCCCACTCCAGTATTCTTGGGCTTCCCTGGTGGCTCAGCTGGTAAAGAATCTGCCTGCAATGCAGGAGACCCGGGTTTGATCCCTGGAGAAGGGAAAGGCTACCCCCGCCAGTATTTCCCAAACCTATTTGGAAGCAAAACCTCCCATCCTGCCTGCCTCAGAGGTAATCAGTTCCATAAACATAGAATTACCAACCTCGGGAGACATTATATTTCCTCATCAACCAAGAATCCTGCCACCCCTTCCTAAAAGCCAGGGCCCCCTCTCCTGGGGAGGGGCAGGGAGGTCCATGCATTGAACTGTGTTTTGACATAATTGCTGTCCTTTGTAATCCTGAGTGTTCTATAATATGCATTTTAATATACATTTTAAAAGCATTATTCTGAAAAGGCAAAAGGGTCCAAGGCACCAAAAAAAAAAAAAAAAAAATCCAAAACTCTCTGAACCTGGAAGGACCAGACCTTAGGAATGCATGAGTCCCTTGTGCTTCAAGAGATAATTCCCTGAAGGTTTCTAATAGGTTTCCAGATAGCAGCACGTTGCCCCACCTTTCAGCTTCCTGGTGGAAACCCTCCTCCTTTGCCTGTGGATGTGCACAACCAAGAGGAGAGACCAACAAAGCAAGAATGACTCTATTCCGATATGCACATCCTTTCTCATGATGCCTCTTGCCCTGCTAGGCATCACTGCACGTATTCCTCACAGCCTGCAAATGCGGAGAGGGTGGGGGCCAGGCTGAATCTTACAGATCAGTACCGGTATCTGCACCTAGGAAGAGCAAGTCTCTGATAAGTGTTTGCTGAATACACAGGAGAGCAGGCGGGGAGAGTGAGAGTCCATGGGGAGATTGCCCTTCCCTCCAGCAAATTCCTGAGATGTTTTCTCTAGGCCTCAGAGGTCTGTTAAGAATTGTGGCCTTTTCTTCTCAATTAGGCTACGCGTATGACGGGTTGGCGTATGACGCGTATGACGGAATGGCATAAGGTCTGCCTCCTGGGGTCAGGGGCTGAGCGTGTCCCCTCACCCACATAGACAGCCGGTCCCTCATCCCCCCCCCCCCCCCCGAGGACCATGCAGTGTGATGACATTTGTCCATCAGTCAGACAACGGGGCCTTGCACAGTTACCATCCTAGGAACACCCCCACCCCAAACCTGGAGGGTATGCCTTCAAGTGCATGGGCAACATTCCTTAAGGCCAACCATATGCTGAGCCATAAAATATGTCTCAATGCATTTCAAAGGACTAAAATTATGCAGAACACCTCTGAGCACAATGGGAAAAAAATAAAAGTTAGCAAGAGTAGATATGGAGAAAATCTCCAACTGTTTGGAAGAACGTTCTTAATGCTGGACACAGAGTAGGTCCTCAAGCATTTCCCCCCAGTGTCTTTCTCCATTATGTCTATGATCCTTCCATGGCTGCTAGAGTGAAGGTTGACTGCCAGCTAAGCACACAGCTGCACCCTAACACGGCACTCGCTGCCCTGTCTGTGCAGTGAGCTGGGGCAATGTGCTTATTTGGGGCCCCCTCTGAGCCCCTCAACTTTCACCAGGTGCACAATGAGACAGGAGGCCACCATGCTGCCAAAAAGGGGTCCCTCCCCACTCTCCACTCTTAGGGCCCCCAAGCTTCTCTAGGGGGTGCCCAGGTGTGGGGCAAGAGTTTCACTTGGCAATGCCTTTTACTCTATTTACTCAGAATGTTCTCTGGCAAATAGAATCTAATTCATTTTGTTGAGGGAGTTTAATTAACATTTCTTGAGGAAGAAGTATGCAGGTCAAGAGACATATGCAGGAAGAAGTATGCAGGTCTGAGAAATCTGTATGCAAGTCAAGAAGCAATAGTTAGAAATGGACATGGAACAACACACTGTTTCCAAGTCAGGAAAGGAGTACATCAAGGCTGTATATTGTCACCCTGCTTATTTAATTTATATGCAGAGTATGTCATGAGAAATGCTGGGCTGGATGAAGCACAAGCTGGAATCAAGATTGCTGGGAGAAATATCAATAACCTCAGATACGCAGATGATTCCAGTCTTACGGCAGAAAGTGAAGAACTATAGAGCCTCTTGATAAAATTGAAGGAGGAGAGTGAAAAAGTTGGCTTAAAACTAAACTTTCAGAAAACTAAGATCATGGTATCCAGTCCCATCATTCACGGCAAATAGGTGGGGAACAGTGGAAACAGTGACAGACTTTATTTCGGGGGCTCCAAAATCACTGCAGATGGTGACTGCAGCCATGAAATTAAAAGACGCTTGCTCCTTGGAAGAAAAGTTATGACCAACCTAGACAGCATATTAAAAAGCAGAGACATTACTTTGACAACAGAAGTCTGTCTAATCAAGGCTGCAGTTTTTCCAGTAGCCATGTATGGATGTGAGAGTTGGACTATAAAGAAAGCTGAGCGCCGAAGAATTGATGCTTTAGAACTGTGGTGTTGGAGAAGACTCTTGAGAGTCCCTTGGACTGCAAGGAGATCTCACCAGTCCATTCTAAAGGAAATCAGTCCTGAATATTCATTAGAAGGACTGATGCTGAAGCTGAAATTCCAATACTTTGGCCACCTGATAAGAAGAGCTGACTCATAGGAAAAGATCCTGATGCTGGGAAAGATTGAAGGCAGGAGGAGAAGGGGACAACAGAGGATGAATTGGTTGGATGGCATCACCGACTGGATGGACATGAGTTTGAGTAAGTTCCAGGAGTTGGTGATGAACAGGGAGGCCTGGCGTGCTGCAGTCCATGGGGTCGCAAAGAGTTGGTCATGACCGAGTGACTGAACTGAACTGAACTGCAGAGGTTGGTACATGATAAAACCTCCTCAGAATTCATTCCATGGAAGATTTCTAGTGGGATTCCATTGACAGAGGAGTTCACAAAGATAAGAATAATGTTCTGTCTTATTCTAGCTGTGAGGCTGTGAGCAAATGACTTCATCCCAGTTTCTTCATCTGTAAAATGGGGTTGGTGGTAAAAGCACCTGCTAGGCTGGTTATGAGAACTAAATAAGTGGATCCATAAAGATAATTCCCAAGTTTCTCTGTATAATAACAAGCAATACCAAGCCCTTACCATCAACCTAACCAAACACACTTCATCTTCAGGACAGTCCTGGAAAGTAGATACTCAGGTTATTCCCATTTCAAAGATTTAACAACATTAAAGCCCAGGAAGGCTAAGAAACACGCCCAAAGACACACGTTATAAATCACAGAGGTAGGATTCAAATTCAGTCTAAGCGCAGAGCCTCAAGAAACTTCCAGTCTAATAAAAGCCACCGACACCTGGAGGACTGCCAAGCTTGTCCCAAGAACAATTAACTCGGATCCAAGGGCAGCCAGGAATCTCCCTGTGGGAACAAGAGTTCAGTTGCCCTATTAAAGCTGGGCCTTGAAAGATGCTTTATTTTCATAGGAAGAGGGGGAGTCAAGAAAAGCCTCATAGGTGGAAAACTCACATTGGCAAAGGCAAGGTGGGTGTTAAAATGAATTCCCTGTTTAGGCAAGGCTGTAGAGACAGCTGGGCCAACAGACCTGGGCTTCCTGGAGTCTCCTTTGAATTCATTTCCATGTCTTTGCATTCTGACCAGCACAGCACTGTGGGTGAGAGCACAGGCTCTGTGTCTGATGGACGAAGAGGACGTCATGAAGCTGTGTCACTCTGAGCAAGAGACTTAACCCATCTTGTCCTGAAGGGGGCTCACCTTTCAAATGAGGGCCAACCACTAACTCTGGGCAGCTTACTGACTTCCTCCTGGTGCCTGCTAGCACTCATGATTCTTTGCATCTCTGCTCTAGTTGACACGGCTTGAGTCTCCTCTGTCTTTCTGTTCAGACCGCTTCTACTCCTTGGCTGACATCTCTTAGGAAACAACTACATCAAGTCCTAAAAAAGAAGAGACTCCCAAATGAAAGAGAAATGGGGCTTGGTCTAGTACCATTACTAGAGAAGAGTTTCCACTGAAAAGAACTTGTCTACTCACAGCCAGATTTGGGGATCTGACTTCATCCCTCTTGCAAAATACACTTCTGCTAAATAACTGTGATGCAATGTTACCTGAATTGTAACCATCTGACAGCTGCCCAAGGAAGGCACTTTCTGCCTGGACCACAGGTTGTCTCCACTAATCTTTGTTTATAGTGCATAGAATGGAATGGCTAATTAGAGACTTTCATACAAAGATGCATTTGCTTTAATATCTCCTCTTGGTCCTCAAACCTCAAATTTGGTGGGGTGGGTCTTGTTCTGTGTCCAGGCTTAACTAGGTGTTTATGTTATTCACTCCTTAAATCAAAGGTCCTAAGATATACATCTTTTCAAATTTCAACATCTCCAGAAATGGTATGTGCCCTACAATCAATGGCATTTAGAAGTCTATTTGGGCTTCCCTGGTGGCTGAGCGATAAAAGAATCCACCTGCCAATGCAGCAGATGCAGATTCAATCTCTGGGTTGGGTAGATCCCCTGGAGAAGGGAAGGGCAACCCACTCCAGCGTTCTTGTCTAGAGAATCCCAGGGACGGGAGAGCCTGGTGGGCTGCCGTCTATGGGGTCGCACAGGGTCGGAGATGACTGAAGTGACTTAGCAGCAGCAGCAGCCAGTGTTCTTGCCTGGGAAATCCCATGAACCAAGGAGCCTGGTTGGCTATAGTCCATAGGGTCGCAAAGAGTTGGACATGACTGAGCATGCACACACATCTCTTGTAGTTCACAAATTAATCATGAGGTGTATAACTGATAGCATCTTAAGTTTGAGGCAATAGAGTATATGCTGGGAACCATGCGAGGTTTAAAACAAACCTTGCTTTTCCTCTAAGCAACCACCACATAAACATACTGTCACTCCTCACTTACATATGAGATCTGATGTCCAGAATATTTAAGAAAATCTTACTTATGACTGCCTTGTATGAGGGAGAAAGAGGGTGGACTTCTAGTTCCTATTGCTGAGTGCAAATGACTGCGAAACTTAGCCTTGTAAAACAACAATCACTTTATGTTACTCATGCACTTTTGATGGAGAATCTGGGAAGGGCTAGGCTGGGTGGTTCTCACTGGGGTTTCCCATGCCCTTGTAGTCAGATATCAGGCTGTGGTCATTTGAAAGTACAGATGGTCTAAACATCCAAAATGACAGTTTGCATGGCTATCAGCCAACCCTGGGGTGCTGGCTGGGAGCTCAGCTGAGAGCACAGACCAGAGCACCTCCATGCAGCTTCTTCAGCAAGGCAGTCTCTGTGACTCCCCAGACTGAGTGCCTAAGGAAGCCTGAAGATGCTGCATGACCATCGCCACTTGAACAATCACTGAGACTCAAGTAAATGATATAAATCCCATCTTTCAATAGGGAGAATATCAAGGAATGGGGCTGTTTTGTTTTTAAACCATCACAGATGAGAGCCCTAATCTCAGTTATGCAAAGACACCATGTGTGGGACTGCTTGTCTGGTACCCAGGTTCAAAGGAAGGGAACAAAAGAATTAAATGTGATGTAGATGATTATAAAACAAATGCAGGAGGAAGCATTCAGTCACCTATATGTTCACTTCCAAAGTATTCACTTTGGATTTTTTAAAACCTTGGTCCGGTGTTGCTTTTGTTGTTCAGAATGTATCCTGAGTTTTCTGGGAAGTAGAATCAGGGCCAACTTAACAGGATCACAAGAGACATCAGGCTTAAAACTTTGTCAGACACCGTTTATCACTAACCAGACACACATTATGTTATCTAACTTAGTATTTACTGAGCATCAGTTACACAATGTTCTGGGTTCTGTGGACACCTGAATGGACAAAACCATGCCTCCTTCCTTTCAGGGCTGATATTCTTATGGGCAATATAAAAAGTCACCAAGGGACTTCCCCAGTGGTCCAGTGGTTAAGATTTCGTGCTTCTATTTCAGGGGTGCTGGGTTTGATCCCTGGTCAGGGAACTAAGATCCCACACGCCACTTGGTGTGGCCAAAAATAGTTAATTAAAAATAAATAAATAAAAAGTCACCAAATCTGTAATAATATCAGCGAGTCCTAAGAATTATGGCTAATAACAGAAAATGAGAAGTGAAGGAAGCTAAGTTCCAGGGGATGGTCAGAGAAGGCCTCTGTGAGAGCTGACATCTTAGCAGACACCTGAATGAAATGAGGAAATGAGCCGGGCAGGAAATACAAGGAACAGAGTCCCAGAGAAGGGAACCATAATGTGCAAACCTGAGGCCTACCTGCACTCAGGTATGTCTGGCCTATGGCACGAAGGCCAGTGTGGACAGTAGGGTCAGCAATGGGGAAAGTTCCAGAGAGGGTGTTGTGAGTCATACTAAGAACCTCGGATTTCATTCCAAGTGAGATAGGATTCCACTGGAAAGTTTGAGCAGGTGAGTGCCATGATTTGGTTTACCTTTTTATTTTTTTATAGTTTTTTTTTCGTGTGTGTGTGTGTGCCTGCATGCCTGTGGCATGTGGGATTTTAGTTCCTCTACTAGGGATTGAACCCATAGCCCCTGGAAGGTGAAATCCTAACCATTGGACCACCAGGGAAATCTGGTTTACCCTTTTAAAAGAATCCCCCTGGCTGTTGAGAGAAAAGGTGGGGTAGGTAGGGTAGAAACAGAAAGGCTAGGTAGGACACAGGCTTCTGCATGAATCCAGGCAGAAGGTAGTGGTGGCTTGGTCTGGACTGTCATCGGTAGAAAGTAGAGGCCTGGGATGAGTATGGAGTCTGAAGATTCCACAGGATTTGATAACGGACACACCTCCCGATTGATTCTTAACCCTCATGAACAAGCTAGGTTTCCAAAAGCGCTTAGTCATTGCCCAAATTCAAATCTGATCTCTATGGAGGGTCACCATGTGGGTCGTAGAAAGTGGGAAAGACCCGGGTGAAACCTGCCCCCTTCCATGCTGGCCAGGGGGTCGTCCCTCCTGGCACAGAAGGGTCTGGACCTCTGGCATCACCCCTCCCTCTCTATCCTCAGCCTCCCAACCACTGGCAAGAAAGATGCAAGGAGATGCAAAAGAACAAGCCACTGGCTGGAAAGACCCTTTCAAAAACAAGTTCAAAAATGTCTAGAGTCTTCTAAAAGGGCCGCCAGGGGAGACCCACACCCATTTGCATGGTCGAGTCTGGGTATTTTGGTCTTTCACTTCATGACACGACTTGGTAGTCACAGCCCCTCCTTCTTTACAAGTCAGTGTTCTCCCAGGAGCATTTTCTGTCAAAAAGAAACCACTACTGTTGCTGGTTTGAGACTGACTTTAGGGGCATTTTCATGCTCCATGAATTTCAGTGGCAACATGGTCAATGTTCTGCTTAAATACCGCAAGAGCCCTGATGGTCAGATCAAGACTTTGATAGTGGCTAATTTTTCTCTCAATTTTTCTTTCTTGACAAACATGTGTATAGCCACTTACTATGTGTCAGGCAATGTTTTAACCACTTTATAAAACATTTAGTCATTTAATGCTCCTAACAACAATACAAGGCATGCACTGGTATTGTCCTTCATACAAAACTCAACACACTTTTAGTGAGGATTTTATCGACAAGGCCAGCAAGCCACAGAGAAGCTGGGTGACTTGCCAGGCCATGCAGCTTGTTAGTGGCAGAGCTTAGATCAAAACCCAGAAACTCTGGCTCTACTACTTGGGTTTTTGAGCACCATATGAAACTCCCTAACCCTGTGCTCTGGTGGAAATCTGTATATCCATTAGAAGAGCTTTCAGATGCAGATAAAAGAAACTCTGCTTAGAGTGACCTGTGTGTGTGTATGTGTGCGCGTGCTTAGTTACTTAGTTGGGTCTAACTCTTTGCGACCCCTAGACTGTAGCTTGCCGGGCTCCTTTGTTCATGTGATTCTCTAGGCAAGAGTACCGGAATGGGTAGCCATTCCTTTCTCCAGGGGATCATCTTGACCCAGGGATCAAACCTGGGTGTCTTGCATTGCAGGAGGATTCTTCACTGTCTGAGCCACCAGGGAAGCCCTTAGAGTGGCATAAACCAGTAAGAACTGTTTTAATAAGTCTAAATGTAGTCTTCTGTCTCAGGCTGATGGAACGACTCAACAAGGCAATAAAAGATCCAGACTCTTTCTTTCTTTTCTGCTCCCCTGTCTCTGTCTGTTGGCTTGTCACCTCATGGTTGCAATATGGCTGCTGCACCTCCAGGTATTGCATCCAAGATCCATGCAGAAAAAAAGATAAGAATGACCCCTCCCAGTGTGTGTGTGTGTATGTGTGCTTCGTCTCCCTAGCATGCTTCCCCTAACAAAACTAGATAACATACCTGCCATTACCATTTTTATCTGGTTTAAACCAATCTTGATTCATCTCATGAGTCTGGGATTGGGGCTTTTCTTCCTTGAGATCCAGGACCTCCTTCTGAGGAGACCTGAGCCTATAAAGTTTCTGTGCAGTGCAGAGGCAATGGTTACTGAGGAGAAAGCAGAAAGCATTTGCCACAGGTAATTATTACTATCCCCATTTTATAGATGGAGATTCATTGCAATTAGAAACCACAAGGTCAAGGTCACATGGCTGGCAAAATGTTTAGCCTGAGAATATTAATCCAGGTCCGTCTGACTCCTCATCTCATGTTCTTATTGTGCGGTAGTAGATTGTTGAGTGTACTCAAGACTGGTTGGTCATTTGGCTTTCCACTAAGAGTTGTGGAGCCTTGAGCAAGCTATTCAACTTCCTTGAGGCTCACACTTCTTACCTCTAAATTGTTGTTCATTAGGGAACTCCCCAGTGGCTCAGCAGAAAGAATCCACCTGCAATGCAGGAGCTGCAGGAGATGTGGGTTTGATCCTTGGATCGGGAAGATCCCCTGGAGGAGGGCATGTGACAATCCACTGTAGTGTTTTATTAATCACATTTCAATAGTTCAGTTCAGTTCAGTCTCTAAGTCATATCCGACTCTTTGCGACCCCATGGACCTTTCAATAAATTGTCGCTAATTTAGTTGTGCCTAACCAGAGAGTAGCTGTGATGTTGAAATGAAATAATACATGTAAAGAGCCTGACAACACTTAAGTAACCAGTAATTCTTGACTTTTTTTATTGTTGTCACTATTATCGCTGTTGTTACCTTTGCTTGCTATGAGACTTTGTAGCCACAATGTACTCTATCCACTTGAACACACCTCTTCCGGCTCTCAGGGAGACATGGTAGTGGGTGGGATTGCAAGTGAGGAGAGGGTGTTTGTTACAACAGTAAGTACGCATTCCTGAGTCCTGAAGCTTGATTTGCTTGAATTTAGTGATCCAGAGGGGCTTCCCAGGTGGTGCTAGTGGTAAAGAACCTGCCTGCCAATGCAGGAGACATTAGAGATGTGTGCTCCATCCCTATTTCAAGAAGATCCCCTGGAGGAGGGCATGGCAATCCACTCCAGTATTCTTGTCTGGAGAATCCCACGGACAGAGGAGCCTGGTGGGCAGTTAGACATGACTGAAGTGACTTAGCATGCACAGTGATCAAGAGTCTGGTCACTCAAAATGTTGGTCCAAAAATTGACAAAGTGTGAGTTATCTCCTAGCATTGCTTCTGCCTTGAGTAAAATGATGTTTGGCCAGAAGCACTTTGCTTTCCTTTTTTGGATCTCTATGTTTTTATTTGTGCAGTGAGGTGGTGCTTCGGTGTGTAATGAACATTAATCGAACACCTATTGCATGCACTATGCCATGGAGGCCTTGGAGGTGACCCCAGAGGCAGATTTTGCTCTCAGGAAGCTAAGAGGTTTAAAGATCTTTTCAGCAATAAATCCTGAAAACATTAATCAGAAGGTGAAATTAATAACTTCCAACCCAGAGGTTATTTTGACGATTAACCATGTTAGTGGTATTATAACTAAAATTGCTTAATAAATGTTCAAAATATAAAGCTTTGATAACTGCTTACAAAGCAAAAGTAGTCTTACCACGTGATGAGATTTACCCAAATGGGTTAAAATTTTATGTCCACTCAAAAACTTGCACACAAATGCTTATAGCAGCTTTATTTAAAATTGCCAAACTTGGAAACAACAAAGATGTCCTTCAGTAGGTGAACTGATAATTAAACTACACTACAGCCAGACAATAGGAATTATTCAGTACTAAAAAGAAATGAGCTATCAAGCCACGAAAAGACATGAAGGAATCTTAAACACATATTACTAAGTGAAAGAAGTCAAACAAAAGAGGCTGCATGCTGTATAATTCTAACTACGTGATGTTCTGGATAAAGCAAAACTATGAAAAAGTAAAAGCTCAGCGGTAGTCATGGGTTTGGGAGGATGGGGAGAGAGATTAATAGGTGAAGTCCAGAGCATTTTTAGAGCAGTGAAAATTGCATATGCATTACAAATACAAAGAGTGATATGCAATACATATGCAATACAAAGAGTGAACCCTATATGTAAACCAGTCTTTAGTCCATCATAATATATCAATATTGGTAAGTAAATTACAACAAATGTGCCACACTAATACAAAATGTTAAAAATATGCAGAATTGCGGGGGACTAGCATCTGGTTCCATCACTTCATGGGAAATAGATGGGGAGACAGTGGAAGCAGTGTCAGACTTTATTTTGGGGGGCTCCAAAATCACTGCAGATGGTGACTGCAGCCATGAAATTAAAAGACACTTACTCCTTGGAAGGAAAGTTATGACCAACCTAGATAGTATATTAAAAAGCAGAGACATTGCTTTGCCAACAAAGGTCCGTCTAGTCAAGGCTACGGTTTTTCCAGTGGTCATGTATGGGTGTGAGAGTTGGACTATGAAGAAAGCTGAGCATTGAAAAATTGATGCTTTTGAACTGTGGTGTTGGAGAAGACTCTTGAGAGTCCCTTGGATTGCAAGGAAATCCTACCAGTCCATCCTAAAGGAGATCAATCCTGGGTGTTCATTGGAAGGACTGATGCTGGAGCTGAAACTCCAATAATTTGGCCACCTGATGCGAAGAGTTGACTCATTGGAAAAGACCCTGATGCTGGGAGGGATTGGGGGCAGGAGGAGAAGGGGACAAAAGAGGATGAGATGGCTGGATGGCATCACCAACTTGATGGACATGAGTTTGAGTAAACTCCGGGAGTTGGTGATGGACAGCGGGGCCTGGTGTGCTGTAATTCATGGGGTCGCAAAGAGTCAGACATGACTGAGCAACTGAACTGAACTGAATTGAGTAAATGGGAGCTCTCTGTAGCTTCTTGTAAACCTAAAACTTCTCTAACAGTCTATTTTTTAAAATACAGATATAGATAGATTTTGACAACATTTGTATCTTTTAATTCAGCGATTTTACTTCTGAGAATCTCTTGAAATGTAGGGCATAGCAGAAGGAAAATTTCATTCACAGAAAGGAAAATGGAAGCAATATATAGTTACCAATAACCACGTGGACAAAAGCAAATTAGAAAGTTGTAGCAGAAAAGATTGTGAAATAACATGAACAATGCTTGCAGAAAAAGGCAAATGGAAACAACAACAACAAATGGAATGCTCCTAAAGATAACCACTATGGAAAAACTTGGCGTAAAACACCACTGACGGCTTATAGTACATTGATAACGATAACTGCTACTGTGCTACCAAAGATCATGATGGTACAGTTAGCTTTTTTAGTCTTTGCCCAATTTCTTATGAGATTTTGATATTATTTTCTTTAAAAAAAAAAAAAAAGGTCTATGAATCTTCTAACTAGGAAAAGATAAGACAGAAACAGGTGGCAATGCTAGTCACATAATAACTATAGCACCATCTCCGCCTTCCTGCCATTTCCTAGGAGCTTACTGCCTCCGCAAGCCACTGTTCTTGGTACTCTGATACGCTGTAACTCATCTGGATAACTCACTGAAAGTCACAGAGCTGCATGGGCAAGTTGTGTACATGGAACCAAATCAATTACCATCTGAAGCTCAGGCTTAGTCAAAAGATACTATTGAGAACAAGAATCAGTAGTTACCCTAGGCATACAAAGATAGATGAGAAACAAATTCAGAGACCAAGAGAGGCGGTGAAGAATTTACTCATGCACCCAACTCAGCAAGCCTGTATTTACTGGGGATGTACTTATGAATAAAATGAAACCTCTGACTTTCAGAATTCCTAATCTAGTCTCCCCAGAATCCTATATTCTGGTGTGTAGAAAGACAGGTTATCTGAGCAAAAAAAAGGTTGCACTAGGAGGCATAAACTGGAACTCTTCTAGCAGCCCTGGGCATGTGGTCACCTTGAGTTTCCCCCACTGTCCAATGCATTGCAGATCCTGGAAGGCAGGAAGAAACCCCACAAACCACAAGATGATAACTGCCCCCCACCACACCCCCATGCAACTTCACTGAAGCTGAATTTGGTTTCTGGTTCTACTTCCCACCCTGGCCCCACACAACATCAAGCATTTCAGATCGAGGATATGTGAATCATATGTCAGACTGACTCATGTCCTCAAGTTTCCAGGTTGGGAACTTACAACACTATCGATAGGTTAAAGGAGGGTCAAATTAAGGAGAGACACTATAACTTGCTCTGCATTTCTCTGCAACGATGTAAAATAGATTCACTCCTATTTCATCCGAACACAGTGGCAGGGCATGGAGGCAGTTTGGGAAAACGGCGTGGTGGGCAGCTGTTGAAAAATTTGCAGTGTGCTATGGTAAATGGAAATGATTCATTATTCTTTTTTTTTTTAACTGGTTTAAGATATGTACCATATTAATGATGTTCTTTCCATTCATTGTGCTCTTCCTTTTATTTTGGTTCATGTGGAAGATGTTTATGGTAGGCTTTTGGAAGCTCGGTGACAAATTCAGAGCCTATAAAGTCCACGCTCTTCCATTTAAGAAAGGGAAAAGGGAAGGAAGGTAACGAGGGTTGAGCACCTGAGTGAAGTCTTCTCAGAGAAAACCCAAGAGGGCAGGAAGCAGAGGTGTACAGGTGAAGTCGCCGACCCCAGGGGCTCTCAGAAGAGCATCAGACTGGCCTCTCTCGCACAGAGACCTGCTCAATCAGGGAGCACTTAGCCCGAGGGGTGTTCATAAACAGAAGCTCACAGAAGGGGTGCAAAAGCATTCTGGGAACAGGAAAACCAACCCTCTCGAGAACTTGTGGGCTCAGCTCCCATTCAGCTTTCACACCCATTCACCTGACCTTTCACCTGCAGAAGCCCTGTTCTCTCCAGACCAACATGTAATGCCAACACAAGAGGCCAGACCTCTGGCCCCACATGAGAAACCTTACTGAGACCCCCAGGGAAGTATGCCCGAGGGTGATTCAGCCCCTGTGACCACTGTGGCATCTCCAAGTAGGGTAACACACACTATCAATCTAGCCTTGGGTTTCAGGGGGAAACTCTACCAATGAATCATGGCAGCTCAGAACCTTCTGGGGGCCCCCCTGGGAACCCACTGAAAGATGATGCGTCACCAGGAGCCAGGGCAGTTGCACGATTCTCATGTGAAGTGAGCCCACTGCATGAGTTTTGGTGGTCTCTTAGGATGTCTCATCAGTTCGCGAGATGACCTATCTGCAGGTGATAGGGCTCAGAAATGTCAGGTCAAACATTCTCAAGTCGGTGTGGTTTTCAACTTTTTGTCAAGTGGATACCTGGCTAACTTGGACTCATACTATCAACAGATGGAAACTCAGAGAAGGTGAGGGACTTGTCCAAGGACACACAGCTGTAACTTAGACAAACCTGGAGGTGGAATTCTGGGGTCCATAGTCCCCTTGCCCAACACCAACCTGGCTTGTTTAGAATGAAAAGACCACACAAAGCAAAGGAAACAAACATATACACTTTAATTGGATAATAAAGTAACAAGAAAGAAGAGTAAGACCCAAAGGCGATACATTCTTGGACAATCACAGACTGTTTGTGACATTTAAGGGCTCTGGAACAGATCTCTATTTTAAAATTTTATACTATCTTTAAATTAAAATATAATAAAATCTAGTTAATTAAAACGAGCATTTAAATATAGTTTTAAATATCCCCTTTCCCACTCTGACACAAAACAGCATGTAAGCTAATATATTCTTTATGTCCATCTGGTGGCACCACTATCTGGTGCCCTGTTATTCAGACTCTAAGAGCTGAAAGACACTCACTGAGCCCACTATACAGATGAGAAAAGTAAGGTACAGTGAGAGGAAATGACCTGCCCAAGGGAACTCAAGCAGCTCAGGGCAGAGGCGACACTGGCTCTAACATCACCTCCTATCCAGTCCTGTGGAATTCTGAGGGCCAAATGCACATCCCGAGCTTCTACGGACACAGACGTTCAGTTTCCTCTGGCAATCCTTAGCATCTCATGTGATTCTGTCCACAGGTCTGGCATAATCTCAGAGGCAGGTGGCTGATTCTCTTGAAATGTGTTGTAGCTACCAAGAGACAGGAGTGAACATGGTTAGTCTGTCAATGTGTATGGGAGAAGGGACTCTGAACAGCAATGAGCATGAAAGCAGATAATGAGCGTATTCTCTTGGTCCAAATAAAAGGTATTATATCCACACAAATGTAATAAAACTATGGAGCAAGTGCCAAGAATAAGGTAGTTGACATGGACAGCACTCTTTGATACATGGCTGAGTAGGAGAAAGCAAGCTGAAAAAAAAATCTGTTTATCAAAAACAGTACTCGTGTGTGTGTGTGTGTGTGTGCCTGTGTGTGTGTATGCGTGTGTAAATGCACTGGAAAGCTCTGCAAGGATGTGTTCCAAACTGATAACCTAAGCAGAGAGGAGGCAGAAACAAGAATTAGGGCTGTGATCAAGAAAAAACATTAGCCTTATCTGGACAGCCTTTTTGTCCCAAGCTAAAAAACATTCAGTTACTATTTATGTAATAAGTGATTGATTTGAAAAAAAAAAGAGAGAGAGAGAAATGGAAATAGAATAGTATTCATTCATCTACCATCTGTTCGGGCTTCCCCAGTGGCTCAGCAGTAAAGAATCTGCCTGCCAATGTAGAAGCTGCAGGAGACCTGGGTTCCATTCCTGGGTTGGGAAGATCCCCTGGAGGAGGGCATGGCAACCCACTCCAGTATTCTTGCCTGGAGAATGCCATGGACAGAGGAGCCTGGCAGTCTACAGTCCACAGGGTCAAAAAGAGTCGGACATGACTGAAGCGAATCAGCACGTCATCTGTTCACTCAATTCTCTGAACGGTAACCCTGTGCCAGGAACAGAACAAAATGAAAAACACAGCCCCTGCCCACGAGGCGCTTACACTGTAGCAGGTGAAGGGGGAGGTCTGCCTGCTTGGTGTACATATTCAGGGATGCTCTTTGTACTCTGGTGAAAGAAGGAAACAGAGCAGAGTGGGGAAATAAAGTGATTTCCATGTTTCAAGGCAGATCCAGCAGCTGAAGCAAAGTCCTCAAGTAAATTTTGCCAAGACCCGCCATCTTAGAGCTAAACAATCAGGACAACACATTGCAAATGGACAAAGTTTTGATAACGGTAAAGGAATCTCAGCTGTCTTTTTCACTTCTTGGCCACACCCCATGGGATGCAGGATCTGAGTGCCTAACCAGGGATGGAACCTTCATCCTCTGCACTGGAAGGCAGAGTCTTAATCATTGGGTCACTGGGGAAGTCCCTCAACTGAATTCACAAAGGAATATGACAGCACCAAGGACAGTTTGCAGTTACCGCCAAATTTAACCTTCACGGAGGAAGATGGCTCAGAAGCCTTTTAAAGGCACTGAGTCTTTGGCTGTCTTTATCAGTACATATGGTCTACTCTGCTCGACTAAAGCATCGCTTCGCTCTCCCATTCGCCAGAATTGCTGTTTTGATTTGAACCTCCAAAAATAACTCATGAGAAGCCTGCTGTGTGAGAGGAAGATGGTTGCACATAGCTCCAGGGAGGAAAGGAGAAAGCATTTGATCTGAATCACCTAAGAGCTGAAATTGAATGCAAACATCTCCTGTAGCAACTGCTATATAATTAGCCATCCTTATGGAATCCTTTCAAAACCAAGGCAGTTCAACAAGGAAGTTTAATTGGAAAGAAAACCAGACCAACTATTCTGTCAAAACCACATTAAATGAGGATAGTTCAGCAGTGACCATGGGCTTCCCAAGTGGTTCAGATGATAAAGAATACATCTGCCAATGCAGGAGACAGGGGTTCAATCCCTGGGTCGGGAAGATCCCCTGGAGAAGGAAATGGCAACCTACTCCAGTATTCTTGCCTGGAGAATCCCATGGACTGAGCTTGGTGGGCTACAGTCCATGGGGTCACAAAGAGTCAGACACGACTGAGCGACTAAGCACGCATGCACAGCAATGACCGTATGACCACTAAAGGCTATTAGGTGCTTTGGAAGAGAGGATGAAAGGGAAGGTGTGTTCTCCTATGTGAGTTAAATGTAATATTCTAGGTTCCTTTTTCCAGTTTCATATGTCTTCTAGTCACCAGGCAAAAGGATTCACTTCTCTCTGGGTCAGTGTTGCTGTGGGGACCACCCACCATGTGAAGTGTCTCCTAGTCTCCTGGAAAGAAGAAGCCAGAATCAAAATCTCGGAGATAAAGAAGGGGAGAGAAAAGAAACTGACAGTCACCATCCAAACCTGTTCATTAAGTACAGACTGTCCCATTCTAGGAGGACCACATTCATATCTATGGGCTCATGAGGGACTGCAGTGACTGGGAACGACCTTCACCCTCAAGTGTCTTTGTCACTTACTAGCTGTGTGACCTCTGCCAAGTTGTTTAACATCTCTGAGGAGCAGTTTTCTCATCTAAAAACTGAAAAAAAAAAAAAAAAGGATTATGCTCGTGCACCTCACTGGATGGTGAGGAAGACAGACTGCTGTCAACGTACATTTAACTGCTGATGGGTGATGGAGCCGGAATCCGTGAGTAGGTGACCTAGCGCTCCATAGACGGGGAGTGTGCAGTGTGGAGAAAGGTGGGAAGGAGCATCCGGTGTTTCCTTGCTACTTAGAATGGGTCAGCCGTGGTCCAGCAGCATCACTATTACCTGGGAGTTCATCACTGGTGCAGAATATCAGCTCCACTTGGCTTAAGTGCATAGCACCTGCATTTAACAAGGAATCCTGGAAGTTTATGCATGGCTCACATTCGAGAAACAATGCCCTCAGCCTCCTCTCAGGTGTGTGATTCTGCACTCAGTGACCTGAGTCAAGACAAAGTGCCCTTTCATGGGGAGGAGTGGATTCCCCAGAGGATCACCTGCAGTGGGAACCGTTTCCAGATCCTGTCCTGGATTGCCGTCCAGTCTTCCTGCTTCCTGTCTGCAGGGGGGAAATCGGGGCAGATCCCAGGCCCTCCTGAAACCAAGGCATTCTCCATCAGCCTGTCTGGGCCACTCCGGGGTCCAGAGCCGTGTCATCACAAATGTCCCCGTGTCATCACACACACCTGGAAATAGACCTTGAGCATGGAAAGGAAGATGAAAACAGTTGGTAATAAGCAAATGGGAGTGGAGGCCTTGAGAGGGCGGAATGAACCACAGATCATGGGGCCTCTGTTATAAGACACAGCCACATCCAGTCAGGAAGGAAGCCCTATACACGCTCAGATCGTGCCTGTATGTGCACAGACCATCTCCAGAATGACAGGCGAGAATCTTCTGGGAGTGACTGCCTCCCAGGAGGAAGACTTGTTATCTGGAGAAGTGGAACCTGCAGTGGACACTTTACTTTCACCGCATGTCTTTCTAGACCATCTGGATTTTCACTGGTGTGAATGTATTCCAAGAAAGGGATGGAGAGAGGGAGGGAAGGGAAGAGAGAAGGAAAAAAAGGAAAGGGAGGAGGGACATTCAATTTAAAAAAAAAAGAGATAACTGAGTCACTTGTTATACAGGGTTAAGTTTAAAAGTCCTCCCAGGAAAATTCAGGCCACTAAGCCATTTTTTTTTTTTTTTGCTTAAAGTCATATCACTTAGCCTGTGATCCTTCATTTAGGCTGAGCACTTGGTCCCAGCATACCGTATGTCTGAAAATGCTCAGAAATCTGGAGAAATTCAATCAGGGAACGTCCCATGTGGCAGAGCACTACCTTGTTTATTTGTCCCCAGGCTCACAGATACTAGAGACACCCTCCTCTCTAAAAATGCCAGAGGGTCCTGACTCTAGCCCACTTAGCTCAGTGAGGCAAGGTAAGATCTCTCCCAGAAGATGCATAAGTCCTGGTTTCCAGAGATTTCCAGGGACTCAAATGGAATCAGGGGATGCAGTGCTTATACTTTGTGTGAATGTGTAAGTGTGAACTGAGATAAGAAACAAAATGTAAGGTAACATGGAAAATCCTAGTTGCAGAATAAGCAGTACTGGCCGTGCTCAACTTATAAGGTGCTTCCTAAGTCCTTACTGGGAGGAACAATTGAAACCTGAAGCTAAAGATGAGGACTGAGGCCCCAGTGAGGTCAGTGGCAAGATCGGGAATTAAATGCTGTACCTTTGCCGTCCCCGGGCACACGCTTTCTTTCATGTCCCAGGGTCCCAGCCACCTTCAGAAAAGATCCACACATCTCCTGGTGCTGAACACGTGACACTATGTCTTTATGGTTGGTGGCTGGAAACTATTTCTTCATAAAAAGTATTACTGAGTCTTCAACTGAGCATTTATTCTACTGATAAGGACAGCAAGGATGGTGTTGTTCCCTTGAGGCACGTGGCTACTACTGATGATGTCTAGCTGATTGGATGAGAGGCTGGCTCTCGCATCACGAACTCTTGGGTTGCGTCCCTGTTACTTGCAGCTGTCGACGTTTGGTAAGTGGATCTCTTGAGCCTCTGGTTTCTTCATTTTTTAAAAATGGCAACAACAACAACTAGTATTTATCAAGTGTGAACTATATGTGTACTCTGAGCCAGCGTTATTCTACTCACTGAACACTCGTAACATACCATTATGGTTCTTGGCGTACACAGGAGAAAGCTGAGGCCCAGAAACGTTAAGTAATCTCCCCAAGTTCACACAGCTATTAAACGTCAGTCCTGGGATTCCATGGGCGGTCTGACGGGAGCCTGTGCTTCAACCATCACACACAAATGCTGTCACGAGGCTGTCAGATGTTATGAGATTATAAAAAATAACATGCTTACTGGGCTGCCTGGCACAGAGTAAGGGCTGAGTAGGTTACAGAAGTTAATGATTAGAAGTTAATTTCTTTGGTTAGGCAAAAACACAGGATTACTATAGCAGGCACGTGGTTGATGGCGGCAGGGGGTGGGGCGCTGCTGCCTGCTATGGTGCTATTCCCACCTGTCCCCAGCTGGCATTCTGCCTGGAAGTCTCAGCACAGGCAGGAACAGGGGCACTGTGCCCTTGAATCTCTGCACTGACCTCTCCCGTGGGGAGCTCACATGGAGATCTACGTAGGGGCAGCCTGGGGCGGGGGCCGGGGGGAACAGGTCTGAGGTTCACCTGGTGGGAAGAACCATCAGATTCCAGAACCAACAGTTCTAACCTCAAGGCAACAGACATGTGCTTCTGAGGTTCTCCACAAACGGTTCATCACACAGATTTGGGGGGATGGGGCGGGAAGATCTCTCATACGGAAGAGGCAGAGTGATCTCAAAACACTGCTACAATTAGAGCCCAGGCGTGGCAGCCTCTATGGGCAGCGGGTGACTGTCCGCTGCTCTCTCCATCCTCGGGCGGACACGCTCTGTTCTGTTCGGGTCCCGGGCAGGCAGCAACACCCACAGAAGGGGCCATCCTCTGTGGCCCATCCAGAAGGCTGGCTTCGGAGGACAAAGTGGCCCCAGCTGGCCAATAAGACACAAGGGGAAGTAGACTGGGGATTTCTGGGGAATTTTTTTCCCCTAACAGAAAACAGATAGTTGCTCCAAGAAGATCCCCCTCTTCCTGCCTGCCTGGTTCCTGCTCTGGATGCTGTCATGACCAGGTGCTGACTGCAGCAGAAAAGGGCGGCTCAGAGAAGCGAATCCGGTGCCCTGATGAGCCCGAGCTATCAAATGCCTCCTTTTTGACACACCTGACCACACCAGGTGCTGGGGGCAGGCGGGAGTGGGACTGGGGGCGGGGGGGACGTGGGGAAACAGAAACCTCTGTGCACCGGCAGTGGGAGCACAAACAGGTAGTCATTCTGGAAAACAATCTGGCGGTACTTATGAAATGAAGCTTGAGTGGCACAGTGACTCACCCCCACCCCTCCCAGCCCTGGATCCGTATCAGAGAGATTCTCCCACAGGCCACGCGGGGACAGAACTTGGCAGGGCCTCTCCCTGAAGTATGTCAGCGGGGATGAAGGAGTAAACAAGACACGGCCTGCAGTCAGGGGAGGTGGACACTGCCCCTCACACGAGCTCAGCACGCGCAGGCCAGCAGGATGGAGCTAAAAAAAGAAGACGGCTCTGAGTAAAAAGGAAAACAGAGGGAGATCTCTAACAGAATCCTGTTTCTCAAAATGAGAAACAGATACCTATCAGAACAGAACAGGAGGCACCACATGGGGCCTGTGGCAAACACACTACGGGGAGTGGGAGTCTGAGAATCTCCTAGTGAAGAGCTCCTCTCTTCCGTAACTTCCCCAATCCCAGGAAAGACACGATGCTGTGACTGTCACATCTCAGACTGCCGTTGCTGTCCTTAAGGTGGTCCCCTCTTCTCCATGGTGATCCCTCAGACCTCTGGGAAAGATCTGGTGGCCCAGAAATATCATGTGCCCCCCCCCAGCACCATTTTGTTTCCAGTTTTGCCCCTAAGTGCGTCTGGCTGTAAAAAATCCCGTCCTGCACATCACCGCCTTCTCTCCTTCTGGAACATGTCTTTGAAATACATTCCCCAAATTGGGAGACAAGGTTGAAGTGATGCTTTGATAACTCCTGGCAACTGGTTTTCCCCAAAGAACAATATAAGCTGCTGTAAGCCACGGAAGCGCATGCCAGGCTCCCCCAAAATTCTTAGAATAAATTTCAAATCCTGTTAGTCTAACTCTTGGTGACTTACTTTTGAACTGTGGTGTTGGAGAAGACTCTTGAGAGTCCCTTGGACTGTAAGGAGATCCAACCAGCCAATCCTAAAGGAAATCAGTCCTGAATGTTCATTGGAAGGACTGATGCTGAAGCTGAAACTCTAATACTTTGGCCACCTGATGTGAAGAACTGACCCATTTGAAAAGACCCTGATGCTGGGAAAGATTGAAGGCGGGAGGAGAAGGGGATGACAGAGGATGAGATGGTTGGATGGCATCACCGACTCAATGGACATGGGTTTGAGTAAGCTCCAGGAGTTGGTGATGGATAGGGAGGCCTGGTATTCTGCAGTCCATGGGGTCGCAAAGAGTCGGACACGACTGGGCAACTGAACTAACTGACTGACTGGTGACTTACAGGTGGTGGGTCACCACGGTCACACTGTTCTGGTGAGCCTTACTTTCCCTCCCAGCTTCACTGATGCTCTGTATTTCCTTTTATGAGATCTGTCTGCCTTAGGAGATCTGTCTCCACATAAAGGGACTACCCTCACTCGGGTGGGCTGAGGGTATGGTGTGAAAGTTGGGGCGGAGGAGCGGCAGCCTGAGGTCCCCCAGGAAAGAAGGAAAAACAGAGGGATACAAATGGAAACGTTTGCATGAAAAACTGCACTTTAAAGAGTCCTACATCTGGGATTTCCACGGTGGTCCAATGGCTGACACTTCACCCTCCAAGGCAGTGGAGGGGGTGTGCGTTTGATCCCTGGTCGGGGAGTTAAGATCCCACATGCATCCTGGCTAAAAAAACCCAAAAAAATTAAAAATTAAAAAGTAAGCAATACTGTGGCAAATTCAATAAAGATTTTAAAAACGGTCCACATTTTTAAAAACCTTAAAAAATAAAAGTCCTACATCACTGAGAATGTGCCTCCATCATAAAATGTCTGCACACACTGGAGGGATGGAGGGAACTTGCAGGAATGACCGTAGGAGCTGGAGTGCTGTGGATTCTGGCTCTGGGGTTCTGGGCATTCTTTAGAATTTTTTTAGCCTCCGTGGTGGCTCCTGCTCACCCCTGACTCCATCTCCCCAGCCAGCACGCAGGCTTCTCTGCAGACTG